>NC_037679.1:113125760-113395988 GCF_003255815.1 Theropithecus gelada | reverse complement strand
TCAAAAAAAAAAAAAAAAAAAAAAAAAAATTGTCTAAGTTTAGGGTATGGAGCAAGTAAATTTTAATAGTGCTTACTTCTGTATAGTCTGTACTGAGACAACACTTGGCCACTGTGTGGGGGAGAAAGTGAAGTAGGTCTAAATACTTAAATGTAATGAAATTCCAGATTTCCAAAAATATGAGTTAAGGATTTTAATATTTGGCTAGATGGCTATATAGCAGATATATACTATGTCCTTTATTAAGAAAGGATTAATGGCTGGGCATGGTGGCTTACGCCTGTAATTGCAGCAGTTTGGGAGGCCGAGGTGGGAGAGTCTTTTGAGCTTAGGAGTTAAGACCAGCCTGGGCAACATAGGGAGATCTCATCTCTACAAAAAAATTCTATTAAAAAAAAAATCAAAACTAATGATGCATTTCCAAGTTTTTAATATGAGGGAAACTTTCCTTTTTTTTATCTAAAATCAATGGCAATTTACAACAAAGTCTACTCAAGGGAATGGTTATACAATACACTAGACACAAATCTCAAATTGTTTTCTCTGTATTTTACTGTCACACTGCCTCTCTTTTTAATAATCAAGTAAATATTGTAAGACTATAGGTGACTACAGTAAAAAAAAAAAGAAAGAAAATAATTACTACTATTCTTGGAGCTAATAAACTGTTTTACCTCTGGTTTGCTTCTCAATTAGGGTTTCTAAGTTTTAATTTAAGAAATGACAATTCATTTTTCTGCTTTTCATTAAAAAATAAAACCTGTAACTTTGGAAAAGTATTGACATAGATTTTTAATATCAAAATGAGGGAGAAGCAATAGATGCAGTGTAATTATTCATTAACTTCCTAATTTAAACTCAAACATCTCTTTCAAACTTTAAGTAATATTACAAATTAATGTGCACTACTATATCTTGGAAAATTAAAGTCTTATGATATTTAAATTAATTTTACTGGTATATTTCAAGGATCAGGCAAAAAAATTAAAATGTCAATTTTTTGGTCACTAATACCCCACCATAACAGTCCTGCCAACTGGTATTAGAAGTTGTTGATTTTTCAAGTCAATCAAAATAAAGTTATGTCTGATTTATTAATTTTTTCATTTTACCTTCAGGATGTAGAGATTTCCTGGCTCACATTTAAAGAATGTGCTTAATTATTTGAGGAGATTTTTTAAAAATAATTTTTTTTTTTTTACAAATTTATACTTGTCATGTAACTGCTTCTCAAATAAAATCCCTCTTACTATACTATCTAATGACTATATTGGCATACTGGCTTTTTTTAACCTAAGAAGATGTTTACGTTTTATTATTATTTTTTCACTTAGCCTTGACTTGAAACACACTAAAAAGATGTTTAAAAGGGCACCAGTTCAAACTGTATAAAGTGAGGTTCTACTATCAGCCACAATTATAAAGCTATCTATATTTTAAATTTCTAGTTTATGACCACAATTGTAGTCATTCTATGTTTTAGCTATTTGTAATCTTTAACTCCTGTGTTTAGTTTCTTCTCTGATGTTTTCTATGAAACAGAACAATCTTCTCATCTCAAAGAAAGTGCTTGCTTTCTATTGTTAAAAATGCTAGATATAATAAAAACAGAAAGGCTAGCACACAGGGGAAGATTTAAATAAATAACTATTATTGCGCCAAACTTCCGTTGGCTTTTTTGTGGATTTTCTTTTGTTTTGTTTTTTTGAGACGGGGTCTCACTTTGCTGTCTGGGACCTCTCTGGGCTCAGGTCATTCTGCTGCCTCAGCCTCCCAAGTAGTTGGCACTCCAGGCACACGCCACTGTGCTCTGCTAGTTTTTTTTTTTTTTGTAGAGAAGGAGTTTCACCATGTTGCTTAGGCTGGTCCCAAACTCCTGGGCTCAAGTAATCTGCCCACCTCAGCCTCCCAAAGTACTATGATTACAAGCATGAGCCACCACACCCAGTCTGGGGAAACCAAAAGTTGATTCTTTGAAAAGAAAAACAAGATTGACAGACTGTCAGCTAAAATAACAAAGAAAAAAAGAAGATCCAAATAAGCATAATGAGAAGCAACCAAGGTGACATTACAATGGATTCCACAGGCATACAAAGGATTCCTAGAGACGATTACGAACACCACTATGAATACAAACTAGAAAATCTAGATGAAATAGAGAAATTCCTGGAAATATACAATCTCCCAAGATTGAATCAGGAAGAAACTGATACACTGAACAGGCCAATATTGAGTTCTGAAATTGAATTTGTAATAAAAAACCTGCCAAACAAAAAAAGCCACAGATCAGATGGATTCACAGCTGATTTCTACCAGACACAAAGAGCTGGTACTAATTCTACTGAAGGTATTCCAAAAAAATAAGGAGGGTCTCCTCTTTAACTCATTCTATGAAGCCAGCATCACTCTGATACCAAAACTTGGTAAAGACACAAAGAAGAAAGAAAACGAAGGCCAATATCCCTGATGAACATAGATGTAAAAATCCTCAACAAAATACCAGCAAACCAAATTCAATGGCATATCAAAAAGTTAATTCACCATGATAAAGTATGCTTCATTTCTAAGATGCAAGATTTGTTCAACATATGCAAATCATAAATGTGAGTCACTTATAAACAGAATAAAAAACAAAAAACGTATGATCATCTCAGTAGACATGGAAAAGGCTTTTGATAAAATCCAGCATCTCTTCATGACAAAAACCCTGAAGAAATAATTCCATGTTGAAGGAATATGCCCTAAAATAGTAAGGGCCATCTATGACAAATATACAGTCAACACCACACTGAGACGGGCAAAAACTGGAAGCATTTCCCTTGAGAGCTGGAAAAAGACAGGGATGCCCACTCTCACCACTCCTATTCAACATCATACTGGAAGTCCTAGTCAGAGCAATTAGGCAAGAGGAAGAAATAAAATGCATCCAAATAGGAAAAGAAGTCAAATTATCTCTCTTCACAGACGATGTGATCTATACCTAGAAAACCCTGAAGACCCTATCAAAAGGTTCTTACAACTGATAAATGACTTCAGGAAAGTTTCAGGACACAAAATCAACGTACAAAAATCACTGGCATTTCTATACACCAATAATGTTCAAGCTGAGAGCCAAATCAAGAAGGCAATCCCGTTTACAATACACACACACACACACACACACACACACACACACACACACACTGCTAGGAATGCATCTAACCAAGGAGGTGAAAGATATAAGAACTACAAAATATTGTTGAAAGAAAGCATAGATGACACAAACCAATGGAAAAACATTCCATGCTCATGGATTAGAAGAATCAATATTGTTAAAATGGTCATACTGCCCGAAGCAATCTACAGATTCAATGCCATTCCTATCAAACTATCATCATTTTTCACAGAACCAGAAAAATCCTTAAATTCATATTGAACCAAGAGTCCAAACAGACAAAGCAATCCTAAACAAAAACAAAGCCAGAGGCATTACGCTACCTGACTTCAAACTATACTATAAGGCTACAGACTAAAACATCATGGTACTGGTACAAAAACATACGCAGACCAAGGAAACAGAATATAAAACCCAGAAGTTAAGCCACACACCTATGGCCATCTGATATTTGACCAAATTCACAAAAATAAGCAATGGGGAAAGGGCTTCTTATCTTCTTATTCAATAAATGGTGCTGCAATAGCTGGCTAGCCATATGCAGAAGAATGAAACCGACCCGTTCCTTTCACCGTATACAAAAATTAACTCAAGAGGGATTAAAGAGTTAAGTGTCAGGCCTCAAATGATAAGAATCCTTCAGCCAGGCATGGTGGCTCATGCCTGTAATCCCAGTACTATGGGAGGCCGAGGTGGGAAGATCACATGAGGCTTGGAGTTTGACACCAGCCTGGCCAACATGGTGAAACCCTGTCTCTACTAAAAATACAAAAAGTAGCCAGGCTTGATAGGGGGCACTTATAATCCCAGCTACTTGGGAGGCCGAGGCACGAGAACTGCTTGAACCTGGGAGGTGGAGGTTGCAGTGAGCAAAGATCGTGCCACTGCACTCTAGCCTGGGCAACAGAGTGAGTCTCCGTCTCAAAAAAAAAAAAAAAAAGAAAAGAAAAAAGTAATTGCAACAAAAACAAAAATTGACAAGTGGGACCTAATTAAAGAGCTTCTGTAAAGCAAAAGAAACTATCAATGGAATAAACAGCCTGCAGAATGAGAGAAAAGACTCACAAACTATGCATCCAACAAAGGTTGAATATCCAGAATCTATAAGGAGCTTAAGCAATTGAACAAGGAAAAAACAAAACAAATAACTCTTAAAAAATGGGCAAAAGACATGAACAGACACTTAAAGGAAGACATATAAGTGGCTAAAAAACATATAAAAAATGCTCCATATCACTAATCATCAGAGAAATACAAATTAAAATCACAATGAGATACCATCTCACATTCATCAGAATGGCTACTATTAAAAAGTTAAAAAAACCCAAAAAACAAAAAACAGATGCTGGCAAGACTGCAGAGAAAAGGAAATGCCTATAACACAGTGAGAGGACATATGAATTAGTTCGGCCACTATGGACACTATGTATTTCTCAAAGAACTTAAATCAGAACTACCATTTGACCCAGCAATTGCATTACTGGGTATATATCCAAAAGAAAGCAAATCTTTCTACCAAACATACCCATGCACTTGCATGTTCACCACAGAACTATTTACAATAGCAAATACATGGAACCAACCTACATGCCCATCAATGGTGGACTGGTTAAAGAAAATGTGGTACATATACACCACGGTACTACACAACGATAACAAAGAATGAAATCATGTCCTCTGCAGCATCATGGATGCAACCAGAGGCCATTATCCTAAGTAAATTAATGCAGGAAAAGAAAACCAAATTCCGCATGTTCTCACAGGTGGAAGCTAAACGCTGGTACTCATGGACATAAAGATGGTTTAACAGTGAAACTGGGGACTACTGAGGGTGGGGAAAGAATGGGGATAAAGGTTGAAATTGGGTACTATGCTAGGTACCTGGGTGACGGGCTCATTCATACACCAAACCTCAGCATCACACAATAGACCCAGTTAACAAACCTGCACATGTAGCCCCAAACCTAAAATAAAATAAAAATAAATAAAAAGTATAGGGAACACTGTTTTACACGTTTCCCTTGTGCTAATCCTAGTTTTGTGTACTTTGTGGCCTACCAGGTGAGGAGAAGAGTTCTCAGAATCACAGCTTTGATCTATAGAGGTGCTAATGTTACAAGCCTTCTGTTGGGGCTTAGATTTGAACTAGTGCTATGAATTGACTGTGACAGATTCAGTGAAATCCTTTGAGATTCTGCCAGCAAAAATGTAATTCAAATTTAAATCTAATCAACATTCACTGAGTGCCAACCATATGCCCAGTATGATGTTACGCACATGCTAACATTTGAAGCCTTAAGCTACAAATATAAATAAGTTTACATAAAGGCACAAATAACATAGTTTGTATTCTATGCAGTAAGACTTGTCTTAGAAGAATATATTCTGAGGGTTTGTCATAACCACGGATTATTGCTGAAGGCAAGGAAAAAGAAACCAGGAAAGTGATTACATAAGATAAAAACCAGAAAAGGGGATACTCAGAAGATCAATTTATTTTTATTTTATTTATTTATTTTTTTTCAGATGGAGTTTCGCTCTTGTTGCCCAGGCCAGAGTGCAATGGCGCGATCTCGGCTCACCACAACCTCAGCCTCCTGGATTCAAGTGATTCTCCTGCCTCAGCCTCCTGAGTAGCTGGGATTACAGGCATGCGCCACCATGCCCGGCTAATCTTGTATTTTTAATAGAGACAGGGTTTCTCCATGTTGGTCAGGCTGGTCTTGAACTCCTGGCCTCAGGTGATCCGCCCATCTTGGCCTCCCAAAGTGCTAGGATTACAGGCTTGAGCCACCATGCCTGCCTGGCCTATTTTCTATTTATTATTACTTTTTTTTTTGAGACACAGTCTTGCTGTCGTCCAGGCTGAAGTGCAATGGCACGATCTCAGCTCACTGCAACCTCTGCCTCCCGGGTTCAAGTGATTCTCCTGCCTCAGTCTCCTGAGTAGCTGGGATTACAGGCATCTGCCATCATGCCTGGCTAATTTTTGTATTTTTATTAGAGGTGGGGTTTCACCATGTCAGCCAGGCTGGTCTCGAACTCCTGACCTTGTGATCTGCCTGTCTTGGCCTCCCAAAGTGCTGGGATTACAGGCGTGAGCCACCATGCCTGGCCTTCTATTATTAACTATTTTGTTTTAGAGACAGTGAATCACTCTATCACCCAGGCTGGAGTGCAGTGGCATAATCACACAGCCTTGACGTCCTGGGCTCAAGAGATCCTCCCACCTCAGTCTCCTAAGTAGCTAGGATCACAGGTGTACAACACCATGCTCAGCTACTTTTTGTTTCTTGTAGAGATAGGGTCTCCCTAAGTTGCCCAGTTTGGTGGTCTCAAACTCCTGGGCCCAAGCAATCCTCCTGCCTCAACTTCCCAAAGTACTGATTACAGGTGTGAACCAGCACTCCTGGCAACATTCATTTCTGTTAAGACATTTTTAACAGATTCCCATCTGAGCTAAAGTTAACCTTGAGATGGAGCAAATTCTGAGCCTACTGATGAGATTTAATTTATTAATCCCAGTTGATAAGGGATTTCCTAAAATTAGAATTTCAAGAGCAGACATCAAATCATTAAATAGTTTCCAACTAAATGTCTGTAGAGCCTACCATTTTGATTTGACTCAAGTTGTCCTAGAGACCCTGAGCTTCTCATTAGCTTGGCATTGACAGCTTAACCCCATTTTCCCTTTCTAATCTCACATTTTCTATCCTCTCACAGGAATCCTCTATCCCACTCAGGCAGTTAGTTCTATTTCCTCCTTTTCCAAACATGTCTCCTACATTCTCATCTTTGCTGTGGCTTAAGGTGTTTTGTATTATTTGAATAAACCACTCTTCATTTCTCTTCTCGTTGTATTCAAATCCTGCCTATCCTTGATTAGCTTAGTGACTACTTCCTTGTAGACAGTATTTCAGGTGCTTATATTTTCTTTATGACTATATTACAGAAATTCATATAGATCTAATTCTTCAGAACTGTAGTAAGAAGATCTGGATTTGAGTTTTAGGCATATTATTTGTTAGCTTTGTAACCTTGGGTAAGTCATTCAGCTCAATCATTCATCAAATGTGAATGAGACACAGTTTCTTATTTCAAGAAACTCACAATGGAAAGGATATTAAATTTTAAAAAAGCCTATAAACATGACAATATAATTAAGAGACTCAAATGAGACAACAGCAATAACAGTATTTTAAAAATGGAAATAGAAATATAAGGTATTTAAGAATTTCTCAAATTAAGTTTTCAATGATTTCAAAATCATAGTATATTCCTTTAAAAATAGCTCATGTTTGGAATTCAGGGTTCAGAATAGAAGCCAAGTTGAGATTCTGGGATCTTGCCAGCCTGGAAAGCCTCCTCTAAATTAAGCTATACTGTCTGTGGCCCTTCTTAAAAGATAGCTGCTCCTTAGCCCATTGAAGTGTAAGTACAGACAAAGGTTTGGGAGCAGTTTTATATAACATGGCAGTTTTTGCTAAGATTTCTCTTTCAAAGAGCTGCTTGGACTGGTGCTCTTACTATGTTTATAGAGATGACCACATCATAGGATCTAAAGCTAGCTGTTTAAACTCATAAAACACTCAATTTATAAGCTGCAAGTTAAGACTTTTAGATTTCGTCATTCCAAGAGACTCACAGTCATAGTCATACGACTATGAGTTACAAGGTTCTGTTATGTATATTTCTTTCTTTCTTTCTTTCTTTTTTTTTTTTTTTTAAAATAGGGTCTCACTCTGTTGCCCAGGGTGGAGTGCAGTGGCATGATCTTGGCTCACTGCAACCTCTGCCTCCTGGGTTCAAGCAATTCTCCTGCCTCAGCCTCCCAAGTAGCTGGGATTACAGGCACCTGCCACCACACCCAGCTAATTTTTGTATTTTGGTAGAGATGAGGTTTCACCATGTTGGCCAGGCTAGTCTCGAACTCCTGACCTCAAATGATCCACCTGCCTTAGCCTTCCAAAGTCCTGGGATTAGAGGCGTGAGCCACCACACCTAGCCTTGCTATTTATATTTCTATTGATTGATTGAGACAGAGTTTCAGTCTTGTCGCCCAGGCTGGAGTGTAATGGCATGATCTTGGCTCACTGCAACCGCTGCCTCCCAGGCTCAGGTGATTTTCCCGCCTCAGCCCCCTGAGTAGCTGGGATTACAGATGCGTGCCACCACACCTGGCTAATTTTGTATTTTTAGTAGAGATGGGGTTTCACCATGTTGGTCAGGCTGGTCTTGAACTCCTGACTTCAGGTGATCCACCCACCTTGGCCTCCCAAAGCGCTAGGATTACAGGCATGAGCCACCGTGTCTGGCCTATTTATTTTCTTAATGCAATAAATTTTCACATATTTCAGAATTTTTCATTTACATGATACATAAAAACAGGAGTACTTATCTCCCCTGTAAAACACTCATTTCACAAAGACAAAATGTTTGGCTGGGTGTGGTGGCTTACACCTGTAATTGCAGCACTTTGGGAGGCCAAGCCAGGAGAATCACTTGAGACCAGGAGTTTAAGACCAGCCTGGGCAACACAGTAAGGCCCCATCTCTATGCAAAAAAAAAAAAAAAAAAAAAAATCTAGCCAGGTGTAGTAGTGCCAGCCTGTAGTCCCAGCTACTTGGGAGGCCAAGGCTCTCACTTGAGTCCAAGAAATTCAGGCTACAAGTGAGTTATAGTCAAACTACTGTACTCCAGCCTGGGTGACAGAGTGAGAACTTGTCTCATAAGTAAGTAAATAAATAACAGAATGCCCACTAATTAAATAATCTTTTATTTTTATGTTCCTAAAGAGAAGCATACTAATAACAAATTACTATTTTTTGCTATAATAATAATGAAGAATCCTAAAGAGAGCCCAGTATTTAAAAAAAAAAAAAAAGAGAGCAGAAAATAGAACTACATATTCAAGTTACTTCTATTAGGGAAAAAAAAAATCTACTTACGGCAGTGGCTCGAGAAAGTTCTCGACACGTACTAAGCAGTCCATTTTGTAAATCATCCCTTTGTAACACCACTGTCTGAATGGCTGCTGGGTTATCTGCATGCATTTCTATCTCTTGGCTGGCTGACAGCAAAGCTTGCTCAAGCGTATACTATTATAATAAAAAGAATTACATTTAACGTTCTGCATCATCGTATTAATTCTTTTTACTTATCAGTGTCCTGATAATAATCATATTAAGTAACATCAGTTGTAGACAATAAACATAACTGTCCTACTTTCTCCTTGTGGAGTTGCTGAAGTTTCTCTTCCAGAGCATGCACCACTTTATCTTGTTCACATAATCGGCTTAACTTGGCCTAGGTTATAAGAGAAGATGTCTTGTTAGCAATTTTTAAATTTTTTCTGTAATTGGAAGTAGGCAATCATTATCTGACCAAAAATCTTTATTTCAATCCATAAAATAAAAGCTAAAATATAGCTTATAAAGACAGAATGTCTAAAAAATAGGCATGTAAGCATTTTGCCTCTACAATCTGCTAAATAGGTTAAGTGATATATGCAGTCCTTAATTAAAATGCTTACTGGATTCTATTGTTACATATTTAAAAAATCATGCTCTTGGATTCTTAGAAAATAATGTAAACAATAGATCACTTCTAATTGAAATACAAATAAAAATAGTATTAAAGGAGAAAAATAACTTTCATCAGTTTGTGTTTAAATTCTTAATATTACCCTAATTTCTTAATTAAGAAAGTATAAGAAAGTACTCTAATAAAATTTCAATAGTACAATAAACCAGTTTTAATGTTTCAAAATGAAAACATTGGACAAATTGGAAATATGTCCCCAACTTTATGGCATAATGACATATAAGCAAGAAATTTGAGACTTTACCTTCTTTGCCATTTATCTATTAAAATAACTACCTTGTCTTTGTCAGACAACAAGACTCAGGCTACACAAAATGAAAGGTGTTAAAAAGAAAAAGTGGGGGGCTGGGCTCGGCGGCTCACCCCCATAATCCCTGCACTTTGGGAGGCCAAGGTGGGTGGATCACCTGAGGTCAGGAGGTCGAGAGCAGCCTGGCTAACATGGCGAAACCCTGTCTCTACTAAAAAAAAAAAATACAAAAAGTCAGCTGGGCATGGTGGCGTGCTCCCGTAATCCCAGCTATATGGGTGTCTGAGGCATAAGAATCACTTGAACCCAGGAGGCAGAGGTTGCAGTGAGCTGAGATCGTGATACTGCACTCCAACCTGGGTAACAGGGAGAGACCCTGACTCAAAAAGAAAAAAAAAAAAAAAAGAAAAGGGGGTATAACTCAAAAAACTCAATGAAATAAAACCAGGGGAAATAATGAGGGAAGTATGCATAAGAATGTATGGCAAATCAGCAATCTAAAATATGATTTAAAAGAAACTCAATTTAATTTAAAAAGGAGTAGTGATAAAATTTCTAAAGGCCGATACTTTATCTGAAAAACATAGCAATTCTTCTTTGTCTCCAGTCTTCCATAACTTTTTTTTTTGTTTGTTTTGAGGCAGGGTCTCACTCCATAACCCAGGCTGGAGTGCAGTGGCATGATCTCAGCTCACTGCACCTCTCCCTTCTGGGTTCAAGAGATTCTCATGCCTCATCCTCCCGAGTAGCTGGGATTACAAGCGCGTACCACCATGCCCAGCTAATTTTTGTATTTTTAGTAGAGACAATTTTTGTATATTTAGTAATTTTTGTATTTTAGTATGCTACGTTGCCCAGGCTGGTCTCAAACTCCTGGCCTCAAGTGATCCGCCCACCTCGGCTTCCCAAAGTGCTGGGACTACAGGTATGAGCCACCACGCCCAGTCAATCTGTAACTTCTAAAAATCAGAAATAGTTTTTACTTTCATTTAAGTGATGCTTCATATGTTGGACTACTAACAACAGGGAGTAGAGGGACATAGAGGGCAGGGAACAATAATTTAGAGCACACACATAAAATATGAATTTATCTGATGTCATTTTGGACGACTTGGGAGAAAGAAGTTTTTTGGTTATGCTTATTTCCAGTGTTTTTGGCAGAGAATATAACAGAGTACTGACAATATATATCATACTAATACTTACATCAATATCTACTTCTTCAGGTCTGTATTTGTATAATGTGCCTCTACCTTCATCTTGTGACAGCTATAAGAAAAAAATCATATAGCAACTTAAAAATCTTAATTTAAAAATATATTTAGCCTATAATTAATACTTTGGATTTATATTAAATATATATAATATAACAAAGATGGATTTTAATTCTTATACTTTTAGAAGTTTAATTCAAACACTGATTAACAAAGTAGAAAAATACTTAACAGTGATATAATATGCAAGATACATAAGAATGATGTATGTAACAAGCTTGTTAAACATAATAATATGCTGGTCAAACAAAACTAATACAGTATCTTACATTCTTTCTTTTAAAGACACACATTATTTTAATAAAAAAATTGACAAATACAATCATTGCAACTGTATCAAATCAAATACTTAAATCAAGCAAAGTTCAACAGTCAAAACCATCCTTCACAGTATACACATCATCACACACTGTATATGTGTACACTCAAATGTCAACACATCTTATTTAACGAAAACCTATAACATATTGTATACATATACATAATATAGAAACACACATACACAATATAGACTTATCTTGTTCTTCTGTCTTAAGAACTAAAAGATAATGAAGGAAAAGGATGGGTTTAATTGAAAAGAGGAAAATCATTCGAAACCTCATAAAACTGAAAGCCTATGTTACAAACTATGGGTAGTCAAATTTCATTAAAAAGTTTATGTGTGTTTGTTGACACCATTTGTGTTACTCTATTGTAAGGAATTATTTAGTGTACTTAAATATCCTTTCTTCAGCTTCTTCCCAGTATATTTTGGTTAAAAGATATTTTGTGGTTACTTCTGATTGTGCTTAGCAAGATTTCAATAGCCATCCCAGTCAGTTATATCACAGATAACATCATAGCCTCTGCAGGCAATACTTCACTATTTTTCTTGTCTTTTGATTTTTATATTGACTGTGAGAAAGTAACAAAAACATAGTAGAAAAAATTTAAATGGGGCTCATGTATGCTTACTAAATTGCACAATTTTTTCAAGGTGAGGTTAGAAGTAATGTGTCCCAACTATATTCCAGTTTAGAAAATTAAATTTCATATATGCATTATACAAAAGAATGTATAAATGACAATTCTGTATGTTTTCTCTATGAAAGAAACTGCCTGACAGTTACAGCTTTAAAAGGAAGCATTAAATAATGATTTAAATAGGAGATAACTTTGAATTGATCTAGAAATGTGGGAATCAGGAGAAGGTTAAAAATATAAGCATTCCAAACATAAAATAAATCCTGGATTTACATTTCATTTCAAGACATTACTTTCACATACCTCATGCAAATGAATCTGTGACTATTTAAGGGTATGCACAGTGATTGTTAAACCACAAAACTTTCATAGAAATGAATATTACATGAAAAATGAATTTAATGACAAAAGTTAGAATACTCTTACATTATTCAAAATAAGTATCCTCAGGTGTGTCCTGAGAAGTGTCAATTGTCATTGTAAATTAAAGCACCTAGATCCAAGAAAATAATTTATATTCCTATCTGGAAAAAAAATAATAAAAAGTAAGCTTTAAATAGGTAGATCTATGATAAAAAATGTAAGACAATGCCAAAATTACATTTTTCACATTTATAACAAATTAAAGATGAAAGGTCATAAGCTACTAAGATGTTCAAATATAGTTTCCTTAGTATTTATTTATTTATTTTTTGAGATGGAGTCTCGCTATTGCCCAGCCTGGAGTGCAGTGATGCAATCTTGGCTCACTGCAACCTCCGCCTCCTGGGTTCAAGTGATTCTTCTGCCTCAGCCTCCAGAGTAGCTTGGATTATACGTGCACCACCATGGCCAGCTAATTTTTGTATTTTTAGTAGAGACAGGGTTTCACCATGTTGGCCAGGCTGGTCTCGAACTCCTGACCTCAAGTGATCCTCCCATCTTGGCTTCCCAAAGTGCTGGGATTATAGGCATGAGCCACCACGCCCAGACATAGTTTGCTTAATATTTAAAGTTAAATGCAAAACAGCTTTACTAGACTACAGAATCTGAATATAACTAGCGGACAGTGTTTCATCTGGATTAAAATATCAAATATACCCTACATCTCAGAGTCAACAGAAAAAAAGACTAGTATATTAAAGTGAAAACTTAGTAATTTATAGTAAATCTTTAGGATATTGACATACTATTTTTATTTGGGGAGTCTTATTGCAGATTTATTTTTACATCAGCTAGCATATCATAATAGAGAAAAATGTTTACTGTAGTTACAATTTTAGAGTGATATCTCCTTTATAGCCATATAAATATATTACACGTATCAATCCGATTTTTGTGGTATTTCTGCTTTCAGTACCACCGAAATTTTTCTTTAAATCTTTTAAGTTATTCAATAAAGGTATTCAATAGACATCAACTAACCAAATCCTTAAACTTTTCCCCACACACTGCTTTTACGACAGAATAAAAGCATAAGAAAACAAAATTATTCCTTAAACAAACAAAAACACCTTCATATAATTGAAAAGGTTGCTATTTCGTTCTCAATATGAAAATCCTGACCCCTCATCCCAACCTCCGGTCTTACCAAAAAAAGAAGGAAAATGTAAATTTCATGAGCATTCTGCTTAACTCAAGTTTTGCATGGTTAAGTTCATGGTAACACTTTTTATCAGTTTTTTCAAATACACCTTTAGCAAAAAAAGAAAAAAAAAAAGGTTTGGTTTGAATACTTCATTTGAAGTACTTTACCAACACTAGAAAAGCAAATGAAAAAATGGGCTATGTAGTAATTACACAAATTTGTGCAGTGCTCCAACTTCAGGTTGAGGAGTGTATTATATAGATTTTATTAACTACATAAGGACATGTGTTATATTTTATTTAGGATGTTGGAACCTTTTAAAGTATCTGATAGCTTCTTTTTTTATAAAGCTGCCCTTGGCAGTAAAACAAAGTTACTTATGTTAATTAAAATTCAACTTCAATATCCCTTAGGTATGTGAACTATATATATTTTAGAGTATATGAACGTAATACATAAACTCCAAAAAGGAGTTTTGGGGAAATATTTTAAAATTTGATAAAATTAGACATTATATCCATAGAGGGCAAAAAACGCCACCATGCCTGGCTAATTTTTTGTATTTTTAGGAGAGACAGGGTTTCACCGTGTTAGCCAGGATGGTCTCGATCTCCTGACCTTGTGATCCGCCTGCCTCAGCCTCCCAAAGTGCTGGGATTACAGGCGTGAGCCACTGCGCCTGGTGGAATACAGAATGCTTTAAAAACAAACAAACAAAAAGAGATAGTATCTCATTCTGTCACCCAGGCTGGAGCATAGTGGTGTAATCGTAATCACAGTTCATAGCAGCTTTGGACTCCTGTCTCAGTCTCCTGAGTAGCTAGGACTATTGGTGTGTGCCACCATGTCTGGCTAATTTTTTCATATTTTGTAGAGACAGGGTCTTGCTTTGTTGCCCAGTCTAGTCTCAAACTCCTGGGCTCAAGTGATCCTTCAGCTTGGGCCTCACAAATTGCTGGGATTATAGGAATAAGCCAACTTGCCAGGCCTGGATTCAGTTTTAAGTCTTTTTTATTTGACCAATTTTAAGAAAATTACTGCCTAGATAATTTCTTGGGCGTCCTCCAAGGAAGAAAAATGCAAACATTTCCATAAACTGAGTGGCTATGATTCAGAATAAAATGGGTTATAAAACATTTTGCCATTGTATTTCTAGCTAAATATCAATAACTTATTAATACAACATTGTCAATTAACTTCAGAAAAGCAAACTGTACCAGTACATTTTCCCTGGATAATAACATGATAAGGGAAACCTGGAGAAACAAAAAATATAATTTCAATTTGTGCAAATTTATAAACACAGTTTAAAAAAATGTGCCAGGCTGTCACTTTAATCTATTAAGGCTGTCCTGCAATAATTAAGTCCTTTAGTATTGGCTAAACAAAAGTAAGACAGTCTGAAGACTCCCTAGCCTTAACAGCACTGAGAGTTAACACTGATTTCCTGGTAACTGGTGGCTCAGCCATGCCCAGGCAAGGCTGCTGACATTAGACATTCAGATCTTTCTGTTCTGTACAATTTTAGTTTTCTTTCACATATTAATATGAAGAAATATTTATACAAATCTATTGCTCTTTCAGTATTCAAGGTCAGTGATGCTATACTGAGCCAGTCTCATATATCTTCACTTTTTTCTCCCCCTCTCAGCCCTTCCCATTTCAGATCTCCACATTTGGGAAAACCCCAATTAGAACTTTTAATGCAACTGAATAATTTAAACTATCAGACTTCCGTATCAATAACCTTGAATGTTGAGCATTATAAAAAAGAAAAACCAACCAAACTAAATAGGAAATCCAGGCTAAAACATGCAAAACGTGATAAAAACATAACCTATTATAACAAAATCTCTTTGATCTCATGTCAATTTAGCATTACATAGATGATATATTTTACTGACAGCTTCAGACACTGCAGAAGGTATCAGTTTTGGAATAAGTATTAAGACTCTCAGTGTGGTACTTTGGAATAGAGTACCAAGGTCTATAATCTGGTGACTTTAAGAATTGAAAGATTCCATTTTCTTTTGATAAGTAAAGCTGTTTAACTTTAAATATTTAAGTTTGTTAATCTCTTTATTGCAAATTTAAGACCATTTTCAGTCATCTAAAAATATACTTTAAATACTTTGAAAACTGTGCTGAAATATAAGTCACCTTCTGATCAACTGTACCCATTCTTCAGTTACAGGGCCCTGTGATGCAGATCCCATGGCAACTGAACCAAATAGAGGCCTAAAAAGCCAGTGTGAGCTCAAAGTCCTTCTTTTTACTAGGTGCCTTATACATTTTAATCAAAATATATATTCATTTTTCATGTTAGTTAATTTTCTTCTTCTGCATGATTTTTAAAGATTATAAAGGTCATACGCCAGAGTAATTTGAGGGTGTTGAGGTGGAAGAAGCTGATGCTGAGAAACACATAGCTAGAAACATTTAGACCATGAAATACACAAAAATTTGATAGAAACATATATGACTTCTTTTGCAGATCTGCAGATTACTAAGGTTCCTAAGTTAAAGCCAGTCAACTCCATGACACACATTTTGAGTCTGGAAAAACAATAGGGCAACTTATGATAGTCTTGACGACTGCTTGAGAATGGTAAGAACACAGGGAGAAAATACCCCCAGTATGTTAAGAAGCGGCTATCTTTAAGTTTTACCATACCACAGTACAGAAACTAGATTTGAATAACGCCCATACAAATAGAATGTATTCTTAAAACACTAGGTTGGGGGAAGTTGTGAAGGGCTACCCCTGAAAGTAAATATTTTTACAAAGCCTTTTCCCTAAAAAATAGGTATAATGCTTTTTTTTTTTTTTTTTTTGAGACGGAGTCTCGCTCTGCCGCCCAGGCTGGAGTACAGTGGCCGGATCTCAGCTCACTGCAAGCTCCGCCTCCCGGGTTCACGCCATTCTCCTGCCTCAGCCTCCCGAGTAGCTGGGACTACAGGCGCCTGCCACCTCGCCCGGCTAGTTTTTTGTATTTTTAGTAGAGACGGGGTTTCCCCGTTTTAGCCAGGATGGTCTCGATCTCCTGACCTCGTGATCCGCCCGTCTCGGCCTCCCAAAGTGCTGGGATTACAGGCTTGAGCCACCGCGCCCGGCCGGTATAATGCTTTTAAAGTTAATAAAACCATATGAAAATCTAGTAATTTTGCAAATGTACTGCAGACCTCCAAGTACATATCAATCAAATACTCTGCACAAAAACTTTAGGAAAATGGCACATTTAATATTCAACAGCAAAATGTTCAGCGAAGCCATGCTAAGAATACTGCAGCATCTTGAAAAGCATGGATGAATTGTGGTTTTCCAAATAAACATAAACAAAAAATAACATAAGAAAAGCACTGATGTCATGAGTAAATCTGAGAATAAATCAAAACTGTCACTGAGGGATTTTGCAGATGATAAAGCAGTATCATTCACTGTCCAAGACCTTACTTGCTGGTACAGTTGGGGTCTTAGCGCCGAGTTCTCAATCATTGTGTGAACCATGGTGATAATAGGTTCATTTTCTTTCATCTATTTCAAATCAGGAGGAGCATACAGCAAACATCAGTTTACAGCATAGCTAGATTTGAAAGACGACACTGTAAATATAGCCTCTACTTTAATATCTTCCTAATAGTGCAGTTGTTTACATTTTACCCCATGGTTGTACCATTTAAACAAGTATTAAATGCTGTGAAATACTTTCAAGAAAAAAACTACTAATTACAACACTGTCACAACTAGTTTTACTTCATACATATAATCATGATATAGTCAATTAATTAATATTGCTACACATACTAAAATAGATGATAAATCATAATTCAAAGGATAAACTAAAGGGCAAGAACCTACACATTCAGGAGAAAAATGGTATAATTTAATTGATTATGAATTCAGTAATAAAGCTGAAAATGATATTCAGTTCTGTGTAAGGTTATAAAAAATTAGTTCTCTAAAAATATTAAAATATTATAATATATTGAATGTGTCACTTATTCACATATTTTGTTAAAGGTAATCTTGACACTTATAGACACTCTATTTTGGATTTTCTCACAGTATAATACCACATGGAGAATTACTCAAGGATATACAAACTAAGACTTATTCGGCAAAGACTTGGTATGTTTCCTCAGCTCCCAAAAAGGTAGTCTGAAACCAAGCTTAACATTTCCAGCTATGTTATACTTAATTACTGCCTCTAGAAAAATATTTGTTTTAGCAGGCTCTGTACTTGAGTTAAAGCACTCAAAAGACAATTATGATGTATACAGTAAAAGGCCAAGAAAGCTTTATCATTTGTAAGCAGACAGGTCTGCTTATAATAGTAATTTGTAATGTTTACTTTATGTAATTTTCATCTTTCATATATAGAAAATAAGGATTTCTATTGTGGCTGACAAATGCTACTTACTGATTCAGCTAAGTCTACAACAAAAGTTCATTAATCTCAATATTAATAAATTTATTAAGATAATGTAAGAAAAAACTAAACCTTAAAATTATTTTTCTAGACAATTATATTTTCAGTCTAACTGCCAATGTTTCACCCAATAAAATTTGTTTAGTTATCAAATTAAAAACCTCCTATGACTGGTTTAATCTACTTTTTAGTCAATTAAGTGATAATTAAACACACACTTGTCTTTTAACAATATCTCAAGTAAAAGTTTCATTCAGACTAGACCATTTGTTTTTAAATCTCTGTGCCTACAACTGCTTTTTGGAAGTGAGGATACTGGAAAAAAAAAAATCTTCACTGAAGAATAAATTGACAAATTTTAGTTGTACATCAATGACTTTTGACAAAAGTATTCACATATGTTAACAGTAAAAATATACGGAATGTTTCCATTTACCCAGGTAGTTCCCTCATGTTAGTTTACCACCAACCTGATTAATAAATTAATTTTATTTGTCAAACTTTTTAATTAAATGTAAAGGTACTTGGAACAACCATCAGTTAAACAAAAAATTCTTACTGTTATGATCCGTTGCCCAGGTTGGAATGTGGTGGCCCTATCATGGCTCTCTGCAGCCCCAAACTCCTAGGCTTAGGCGATCCTCCCACCTCAGCCTCTCACATAGCTAGGACTACAGACACATGCCACCATGCCCAGCTAATTTATTTTTTTGTAGAGACAGGGGCCTCACTATGTTGCCCAGGCTGGTCCTGAACTTCTGGGCTCAAGCAATCCTCCTGGCTCATCCTTTATAATAGTTTTGGGGGAGCCAGGAACCTCGCTCATAAGAGACGGTAAAATCGATAAAGGTTGTGTGCTCTGTTTCACTGAGCGGCCGTTGTCCCATCTCTCTTCCTTTCCTTGGGCCTGCCTATTCCCCCAGACACAACAATATTGAAATTAGGCCAATTAATAACCCTACAATGGCTTCTAACAGTTCAAGTGAAAGGGAGAGTTGCATGCTTATCACTTTAAATCAAATGCTAGAAATGATTAAGGTTAGTGAGGAAGGCATGTCAAAAAGCTGAGAGGCCGAAAACTAGGCCCCTTGTGGTAAGCATTTACCCAAGTTGAGAAGTCAAAGAAATAAGTTGTTGAAGGAAATTATAAGTGCTACTCCACTCAACATACAAATGATAAGAAAGCAAAACAGCCTTGTTGCTAATAGGGAGAAAGTTTTAGTGGTCTGAAGAGAAGATGAAACAGCCACAACATTCCCTTAAGCCAAAGCCTAATCCAGAGCAAGGCCCTAACTCTCTTCAATCCTATGAAGGTTGAGAGAGGTGAGGAAGCTGCAGAAGGAAAGTTGGAAGCTGGCAGAGTTTGGTTCATGAGGTGTATGGAAAGAAGTCATCTCCATAATATATAAGTGCAAGGTGAAGCAGCAGGTGCTGATGGAAAAGCTGCAGCAAGTTATTCAGAAGATCTAGCTAAGATAACTGAAGGTGTTGGCATTCAGTGATAGATTTTCAATGTAGACAAAACAGCCTTGTATGGGAATAAGATGCCACCTAGCACTTTCATAGCTAGAGAGGGAAAGTCAATGCCTGGCTCCAAAGCTTCAAATAGGATGACACTCTTGTTTGGGGCTAATGCAGCTGGTAATTCAAGCTGAAGCCAATGCTCATTTACTATTGTGAAAATCCTGATGTTAAATCTACTTTGCTTACGCTCCAAAAATGGAACAACAAAGCCTGGATGATAGCACACCTATTTATAGCATGGTTTACTGAATATTTTAAACCCACTGTTGAGAACTACTGCTCAGAAAGATTTCTTTCAAAATATGACTGCCCATTGACAATGAATCTAGTTACCCAAGAGCTCCGATGGAAACATATAAGGAGATTAATGTGGTTTTCACGACCATTAATACAACATCCATTCTGCAGCCCATGGATTGAGGAGTCATTTCAACTTTCAATTCTTATTATTTAGGAAATGCATTTCATAAGGCTCTAGCTGCTATAGACAGTGATTCTTCTGATGGATATGGGTGAATTAAAGAAGAAACTTCTGGAAAGAATTCACCATTCTACATACTAGATATTCGTGATTCAAGAGAGGAGGTCAAAATAGCAACATTAACAGAAGTTTGAAAACATTGGTTCCAACTCTCATGGATGAGTTTGAGGGGTTTAGAACTTCAGTGGAGGAAGGAACTGCAGATGTGGCAGAAATAAAAGAATCAGAAGTGAAGCCTGAAGACGTGAGTGAATTGCTTCAATCTCATACTAAAACTTCAGTGGATGAGAAACTGCATCTTATGGATGAGCAAAGAAAGTTTCTTGAGATAAAATCTACTCCTGGTGAAGATACTGTAACATTGTTGAAATGATAACAAAGCATTTAGAATATATAAACTTGGTTGATAAAGCAGCAGCAGGGTTTGAGGGGATTCTGTTCAATTTTATTATTATTATTACTTTTTAATTTTTTGAGACAGAGTTTCACTCTGCTGCCCAGACTGGAGTGCAGTGGAGTAATCATAGCTCACCACAGCCTTAACCTCCTGGGCTCAAGCGATCCTGCCGCTTCAGCTTCCCAAGTAACTGGGACTACAGACATGTGTATTTTTAATCCTGGCTGATTAAATTTTTTTTTTTTTTTTCAGAGACAGGGTCTTGCTATGTTGCCAAGGCTGGTCTCAAACTCCTGGCCTCAAGCAATCCTCCCACCTTGTCCTTCCAAAGTGACAGGCATGAGCCACCATGCCCGACCCCATTTCAATTCTGAAAGAAGTTCTACCACTTGCAATATATTCTCAAACACCATTGCATGCTACAGATAAATGTTTTCGTGAAAAGAAGAGTCAATTGGTGTAGCAAACTTCATTGTTGTCTTATTTTAAGAAA
This sequence comes from Theropithecus gelada, assembly GCF_003255815.1. Classification (NCBI taxonomy): domain Eukaryota; kingdom Metazoa; phylum Chordata; class Mammalia; order Primates; family Cercopithecidae; genus Theropithecus; species Theropithecus gelada. The sequence continues at coordinate 113,374,852 of NC_037679.1, read as the reverse complement.
CTGCCACAGCTATCCCAATGTTCAGCAAGCACCACCCTGATCAGTTAGCAGGCATCAACACTGAGGCAAGACCTTCCACTAGCAAAAAGATTAGGACTTGCTGAACGCTCAGATGATCATTAGTGTTTTTCAGCAATACAAGATTTTTTTTCTTAGACATAATGCTATTGCACATTTAACAGACTACAGTATAGAGTAAACATGACTTTTACAGGCACTGGGAAACAACAACAACAACAACAACAACAAAAAAAACCACGCCCAGCTAATTTTTGTAGGGATGGGGTTTCGCCATGTTTCCCAGGTTGGTCTTGAACTCCTGAGCTCAAAGTGGTCCACCCGCCTTGGCTTCCTAAAGTGCTGGGATTACAGGCAAGAGCTACTGTGCCCAGCCTGCTTAAGTTCTTTTGTTTTGTTTTGTTTTTGAGAGGGAGCCTCGCCCTTGTCACCCAGGCTGGAGTACAGATGGGGCCATTTTGGCTCACTGCAACCTCCGCCTCCCGGGTTCAAGCAATTCTCCTGCCTCAGCCTCCTGAGTAGATGGAATTACAGGAGCCCACCACCACACTCAGCTAATTTTTGTATTTTTAATAGAGATGGGGTTTCACCATGTTGGTCAGGCTGGTCTCGAACTCCTGACCTCAGATTATTCACCTGCCCTGGCCTCCTAAAGTGCTGGGATTACAGACATGAGCCACTGCGCCCAGCTTTCAAGTTCTTAAAGAAAAAAAAAAAAAGACTATATATAATTCGCTTCTGGTTTGAATATGAGAATCCTAGAAACCATTTTAAGAGTGGTGTTAACAGTCTACATACCGTGATGTAAGGAAGCAGAGGAAAGACTAAATAGTACATGTAGGATGTTTAAGAATTCACTTGAAATGAGTTAAATGCTTTGCTTCTTGCTTTAATTCCTTCTTTGAAGTAATAGGTAACATAGATTTACATTTCAGTTAATTGCTAAATTATAAAGCTATTATAAAAGGCAGATTATTTCATAATAATAAGAATGAGAATGTATGATTCAGGCATTACACAATTTTCTTTTTTTTTAAGTTTAAGGGTTTTATTATCAAAGTATTAAAAAATAATTTCAGAAATTGTACATCAACATGGCACAAACTGTAGCCTACTTTTTACTGCACAAAAGTGGAGCTTGAAATGCCTCTAACAAAGAAAACAGTTGCCTAACTACTTTGCATATATAACATGAAATCACTGTGTGCATAAGAATACTACTGCAGTAACACAAATTTATTGGTTTTATACAACTTGAGATTTTATTATTTTTTTTGAGACAGAGTCTCACTCTGTTGCTGAGGCTGGAGTGCAGTGGCACAATCTAGGCTCACTGCAACCTCCACCTCCCGGGTTCAAGTGTTCTCCTGCCTCAGACTCCTGAGTAGCTGGGATTACAGGAGCCCACCAGTAATTTTTCTATTTTTAGTAGAGATGGGGTTTCACCATGTTGGCCAGGTTGATCTCGATCTCCTGACCTCAGGTGATCCGCCTGCCTTGGCCTCCCAAAGTGTTGGGATTACAGGTGTGAGCCACCACGCCCAGTCAATTTGTCTTATTTTAAAAGCATATGAAGGACAATTTAAAATGCACTATCCCTTTTTTCCAACACTAAGCTTAAGACAAATTAATGGACGAGTGGAAAATTCAAAATAAGGGCAAGAGATAAGTTTTTTCTTTGTTTAAGATGGACTCAGGATAGGTAGATAGCTTTCACTGATGTAGATGTGGAATAAATTATTTCAGGAAAAAAAATTCCCAAACATCTTATGAAAAAGTATACAACTCTACTTCAAAATATACTATTTACTCACTGCCAAAGGCAGTTTTACTTGAAATCTTGTTTCTGTAATTAAACCCTAATTAGTCATCAAAAAAGGTTAGTGCATAATAACCATTCAAAGTTAAACCAAAATGACAAAAATTTTGCCACAAGGCTTAAAGGATTATCTATTTCTTTTCTTTTCCTTCTTTCTTTCTTCTTCTTCTTCTTCTTTTTTTTTTTTTTGAGATGGAGTCTCGCTGTGTCGCCTAGGCTGGAGTGCAGTAGCATGATCTCAGTTCACTGCAATCTCTGCTTCCTGGGTTCAAGTGATTCTCCTGCCTCAGCCTCCGGAGTAGCTGGTATTACAGGCATGCACCACCATGTCTGGCTAATTTTTGTGTGTGTGTGTGTGTGTTTTAGTATAGATGAGGTTTCGCCATGTTAGCCAGGCTGGTCTGGAACTCCTCACCTCAGGTGATCTGCCCGCCTTGGCCTCCCAAAGTGCTAAAATTACAGGCGTGAGCCACTGTGCCCAGCCGGATTATCTATTTCAAATGCTCATTTCCAGATGGAACTATAAGAATGTTAATTTGTCACGTCAACAAACAAGACCATAAGTAGATCCATCATGTTGGAGGATTTTAATGACATTTAGGATATTCTTGCCACAATAACATGCAATCAGTGCATTTCCTACATGGCTCTATTAACCCGATGCATAACATTCTAGAAGTACTATAAGTGAACTTAATAAAGGAAATTATATGACATAAACAATCCATTCCTGCTGTAGGAGCATGCAGCTTTTCATTTCTGTTATGAAGCAGCACCAAGAGTAAAACTGTTTGGTTACTCCATCAGATGTCACCATGACAAGAATTGCTTACGTCATACCATTTTCTAAAAGCTTTTTGATGTAAATTAGTATCAATAACGGGAGCTTTATAGCCATTAATAACTCAAGAGCTGTATACATCTAGGTTTGAGATGAACAAATATAGCATTCAGAAATCACACAAAGGAATGACACTGATGCATGTATACAGTTGGATTCCCATAGAGGCAATATTCAGTCACTCATACCCATGTCTTCTTCATGATGATCATTCCCATTCACTTTAGATTCTCTTAGTGAATCATCAGTTCCCTTTTCCACAGAACATTTCTTTGTTTTAGGGGAACCTGCTTCTATTGCTTTCTTCTCTTCTTTTTTCCTCTTTCTTACTGTCATAACCCGGTTCCTCTTCATCATAAACCCGTGTAACTTTTACATCTATATCACTCTCTGATTTTCTTTCCTGATCCTTTTCCTTATCTTTACTCTTCTTCTTGTTTGTTGATCGTTCTCTTTCATCCCTACTATCTTTCTCCCTACTCTTTCATCCCTACTATCTTTTTTCTTCTTTTTATGTCTCCCAGGGGATGGTGAGAGAGACAATTTTCTTTTAGGAGACTGCGACTTTTTGGGAGATCTTGTTCCACTCCTGCTTCTTCGTTGTCATCTCTGTTTGTACTTCTACAATGTCTGGCTCTGCTGTAATTTTTTGGTGGTGTTTTAGAACGTTTCTTTCGTCTTATTTCTTTTTGTCTCTCGTTTTGGATGTGCTCCTTGATCTTCTACCTCTCTCTCTGGAATGAGATCTTCTCTGTCTTGGGCTTTTGGATCAACGACTCCTAGACTTAGAATGTGATCGCTCTCTTGATCTGTTTCTTGACTGTCTGTGTTTAGAAGATGATCTTGAATGCCTTCTTTCTTCTTTGGTTCTATAGCAGCCGAAATTAGGGACTGTGCTTCTTGTACTCTTTACATAGCTTCCTCTATTTTTTTTGAGACAGAGTTTTGCTCTTGTTGCCCAGGCTGGAGTGCAATGGCACGATCTCGGCTCACTGCAACCTCCACCTCCAGGGTTCAAGCACTTCTCCTGCCTCAGTCTCCTAAGTACTTGGGGTTACCGGGATGTGCCACCACACCCGGCTAATTCTGAATTTTTAGTAGAGACAAGGTTTCACCATGTTGGTCAGGTTGGTCTTGAACTCCTGACCTCAAGTGATCCACCCACCTCAGCCTCCCAAAGTGCTAGGATTACGGGTGTGAGCCACCACGCAGGGCCTCTTCCTCTATTTCTTTACTAGAGGTATCCGATTTCAGACTTGGTGAAACAAGACCAGCAGCCACATGCTTCAACTTGGGATCAACAGTACTCATAAGCTTCAGCAACTGATCTGTGGCAACAGACTGAGTTCAACTTTGCTCCAGGAAGCCCAAGGGCAGCAAGGGCAGGACCAAGAGTAGGAGCCCCCAAAGCAGCCGGTGGAACGGCGCCAGTCTGAGTAAGTGGGTTAGGAGTAGGCTGGAGCCCAACACCAGGCAGAAGACCTGCCACTGCATTAGCTGGTGCCAACAGAGACAAGCAAGCCTTAGCCTTACCAGGAATAACTCCTTCTGCATATGGTACATTATCAAAGCTCTGTCAAGGAACACAGTGTCAGACGTGGTGCCCCAACTGCTGAGTCTGGATCATCGATCTTGCCTGGGAAACCGAAGAGAGTCCGCGTCTGCTCAGAGCTAGCGCTCGGGGAGATTAGTCATCTATTACCTCGGTGCCACAGCCTCCACCGCCGCCACCACCTCCGCTACTAGGCCCGCCGCTGGGGCCCGGACCCGCAGTGCTGGGGACGATGGTAGTGTTGCTCATGGCGCTGCTCGCATTCCCGCTCCTGCTTTAACACATCAAACACACAGCGAGGAAGGGAAAGAGGAACTGGTTCGTGGGAGGAGGGTGTCCGATGCTCCAGCCTCTGCTGCTCCAGCTGCCACCGCCACCGTTTCTCCACCCAGCCAGATGCCGCGGGGGAGTGGAAGCGAGCACGCTAGCTGGAGACCACGAGAAAACAAACGGCCGCCTCCACCTCGCCTCCAACCCCACAGTTTTCATAATTAACTCTAGCTGTAAATAAGAAAACATACGTGGCAACATCCTGGAAATACACTTAGGTAATAATGCCAGTGTATTTTTGTTCACAACAAAACATATTTTTACTTGGAATGTCTAAGTCCAAATGTTTAGAAAAACTATCTGGAAAATCTGATACTTAATCCTGGCCTCTTTAACAGTTTTGAGGTCTGTTGGGCAAATATGAATAACTTGATTTATTTTTTTAGACGGAGTCTGGGACTGTCGCCCGGGCTGGAGTACAATAGGGCGATCTCAGCTCACTGCAACCTCCGCCTACTGGGTTCAAGTGCTTCTCCTGCCTCAGCCTCCCGAGGAGCTGGGATTACAGGCACCCGCCACCACGCCCAGCTAATTTTTTGTGTTTTTAGTAGAGCCACAGCGCCCAGTCTTCAAATAGGTTGATTTCCTTTCTTTCTTTCTTTTTTTTTTGAGACGGAGTTTCACGGTTGTTGCCCAGGCTGGAGACAATGGCGAGATCTCGGCTCACTGCAACCGCGGACTCCCGGGTTCAAGCGATTCTCCTGTCTCAGCCTCCCGAGTAGCTGGGACTACAAGCATGTGCCACAAAGCCCAGCTAATTTTTTGTATTGTTAGTAGAGATGGGTTTCTCCACGGTGGTCAGGCTGCTCTCAAACTCTCGACCTCAGGTGACCCACCCGCCTTGGCCTCCCAGAGTGCTGGGATTACAGGCCTCAGCCACTGCGCTGGGCTTTTTTTTTTTTTTGAGACGGAGTCTCGCTCTGTCACCCAGGCTGGAGTGCAGCACGCCATCTTGGCTCACTATAACCTCTGCCTCCCAGGTTCAAGTGATTCTCCTGCCTCAGCCTCCTGAGTAGCTGGGATTACAGGCGCTCATCATCCCATCAGGGCAATTTTTGTACTTTTAGTAGAGACGGGGTTTCACCATGTTGGTCAGGCTGGTCTTGAACTCCTGACCCCGTGATCTGCCCGCCTTGGCCTCCCAAAGTACTGGGATTACAGGTGTGAGTCACCATGCCCTGCCTACTGAATAACTTCATTTTAAAATCCCATCATCAAAAACCATTTATTCAATTGAATTATATGTAACTGCACCTGCTAGGATCTTGTGCGGAATTTCCCAATTGACACCCATGGGCTGGAAATGGGTTACAAGGTCAGCTTCAGAAGGCCTAGTAGGGTCCCTGCAGGGCTAAGGCTCTTGGCATCACCTCCTGCTTGTTTCAAGGTGCTGTACAAACATCACTTTCTATGTGTTCCACACATGAAGAAAGTTAGCACCAACACAGTGCTTGTTTCAGAAAAACTAGACTTCTTTTTTCCATTTCTAACTAAAGAATTAAAAAAAAAAAAAAGGAGAGAGAGAGAGAAAAGGTTTCGCCATGTTGGCCAGGCTAGTCTCGAACTCCTGGGCTCAAGGCATCCACCCGTCTTGGCCTCCCAAAGTGCTAGGATTACAGGCACGAGCCATCGCACCCAGTTGACTTTTCTCCTTTATTTGGTGTAGTTCTCATATCTGGCAAAAGAAAAAAAAAAGCCACCCCAAAAACCTACCTATGGAGATTTAAAACCTGCACAGGTCTGGGCCCTGGCAATTCTTACTGGGGACTGGGGGAAAGACAGCCTTGAGTACTGTACTTTGTTTTTGTCTTTCTGAAGATTCACTGTCAGTTCTGAGAAGTCAGACTTGTGAACCACGGTCCTATCCTGGCACCAATTCAAGTAAACATGACTGCCAAAGAATTTCTCAAGGTCCAGATAAGTTGATACCAGACATTGATCAAGGTAACTGCACAACTATCAAAGACAAAAAACTTCGAACTAAGTAAACACAAGTATTGGATCTAGATTATAATATTTTCTTGTTGTCTATGTATAAGATACAGCATTAAGAGATTTTAACCCCTTTTTAAAAGCTGGTGTGCAATGGCGCAATGTCAGCTCACTGCAACCTCCACCTCCCGGGTTCAAACAATTCTCTTGCCTCAGCCTCGTCAGTAGCTGGGATTACAGGTGCCCACCACCACGCCTGGCTAATTTTTGAATTTTTAGTAGAGACAGGGTTTCACCATGTTGGCCAGGCTGGTCTTGAACGCCTGACCTCAGGCTTCCCAAAGTGTTGGGATTACAGGTGTGAGCCACCGTGCCCACCTAGTAATTCTTTTTCTTAAGAGATGGGGTCTCGGCCATGTGTGGTGGCTCACGCCTATAGTACCAGTACTTTGGGAGGCCGAGTTAGGAGTACTCACTTGAGGCCAGGAGTTCGAGACCAGCATGGGCAACATGGTGAAACTCCCTCTCTACAAAAAATTAGCTGGGCATGGTGGTGCAGGCCTGTGGTCCCAGTTACTTGGGAGGCTGAGGCAGAAGGATCGCTTCAAACCAGGAGGTTGAGGCTGCAGTGAGCCATGATTGCCACTGCACTCCAGCCTGGGTGACAAAGCCAGACCCTGTGTCAAAAAAAAAAAAAAAAAAAAAGAGCTCAAAGAAAGGATACTAAGAAAGAAAGAAATGGGGTCTCACTATGTTGCCCAGGCTTGAGTGCAGTGCTTATTCCCAGATGTGATCCCACTACTGATCAGCACGGACGTTCTGACCTGCTGCATTCCCCTCTGGGCTGGCTCACCACTCCTCAGGCAGCCTAGTGGTCCCCCGTTCCCAGGAGGTTGCCATACTGATGCTGGACTTAGTGTGGACACCTGATCAGCATAGTGCACAAAAGCCCACAACTCCTGGACTCAAGTGATCTTTTTGCCTCAGTCTACTTGGTAGCTGGGACTACACAGCCTTGCGTCATTGTGCCAGCTACTTTAGTAGCTTTTAAATGTCTGTTTCAAATCTATCTCTGGAGAAATTAGACCAGCTCTGAAGGCAGAAAAAATAGGATATTCTAACTCATGAGGTAAAATGCCCCTGAATCATTTGGGGAGGGGGGAAAAAGATGAGTTGTGAGCAGAGCCAAGATGGTCATTCATATAATTCATCCTTAGAAAAAATTAATTCTCCATACTCCCTTTAAATACAAGTGATTAAGCAGTAACTTAACTGCTCTCTTAAAAGTTTATATAATAAATAATCTAGAGGTCGGGTGTGGTGGCTCATGTCTGTAATTCCAGCACTTTGGGAGGCTGAGGTGGGTGGATCACCTGAGGTCAGGAGTTCGAGACCAGCCTGGTCAACATGGTGAAACTCCATCTCTACTAAAAATACCAAAATCAGCTGGGCACGGTGGCATGCGCCTGTAGTCCCAGTTACTCAGGAGGCTGAGAGAGGAGAATCAGTTGAACCCGGGAAATGGAGGTTGCAGTAAGCTGAGATTGTGCTGCTGCATTCCAGTCTGGGCAACAGAGCAAGACTCCGTCTCAAAAAAAAAAAAAAAAAAAATTCATCTAGAATAGTGCTGTCCAACAGAACTTTCTGTGATGTTGGAAATGTTCCCTATCTGTGTAGTTCAATATTGACTACTTGAAATGGGGCTAGCGTGACTGAGGAAATGTTTTTACTTATATATATATGTAATTACAAATTTAAATAGCCACATGGCTAGTGGCTATCATATTAGATACCAGGTCTAAAAATTCTAGACCAGTAGGCCGGGGGCGGGGGCTCACATCTATAATCACAGCACTTTGGGAGGCCAAGGTGGGAGGATCACTTGAGGTCAGGAGTTCAAGACCAGCCTGGCTAGCATGGTGAAACCCCGTCTCTACTAAAAACTACCAAAATTAGCTGGGTGTGGTGGTGGGCGCCTGTAATCCTAGCTACTCAGGAGGCTGAGTCAGGAGAAGCACTTGAACCCAGGAGGTAGAGACTGCAGTGAGCCAAGATCGTGCCACTGCACTCCAGTCTGGGCGACAGAGGACCAGTGAAGTAAGTATTATTTCACCCATGACCTCCAACTCATTTGCAGAAGGGGAAACCTTTGCTCAAGCTGTCTTGTAACTTAGTTTACTTGAGTCTGAATTCTGTGCTAATAGTTCCTTTATCTTGAACAGTCCGGGTGGATACAGAGCAGAGCTTCTGTCCTTCACTGTTAACTAAGAAGAAGACCCATCTCTTGCTGTCATTTTCCATTTAAGTGGAAAAGGGACTTTTTCCTGAGTTCTTAATGACTTCTTTGGAAAAGATTTTTTAAGTTGGGAATCTGTCTTAACAAAAGCAAAAAGCCCCATAGAGTAATCACAGAATACTCCATTTTCTCAAGAATGTCCTCCTGTGTGTACATCAATAAACTCTTAAGATGTGCAGTGAAACTAAAAAGCTAAAGAATTTGACATGCCCAGGGTGAGGCTTTAGGGAATGCGGGGGTCTTTATAAATAGGTCATTTAGATAATAACAATGTAAATTTGCCTTCCACTCTCTCTCCAGGCACATCTGAAAGTCCAAGATCCTGATTGAAGGGTATGCTACCCATTGAAATCACTCTTTGTTTAACAGGAAGCAGGGAAATGTGAAGTGACTTGAGTAATAGAAGAATGTAAATAAGTCTCTTTATAACTGAAGGGGTTATTGAAATTACTTCAGAAGTTTTAAAGTAATTTGAATAAATTATCTATATGTTTTTCCTATAAGTAAAATCTGAAAACATTACTATTGTTATATAGTCCTAAGAATCAATAATATTTTTAAAGATATAGCTAGACTTTATAATATTTCCCCTTTTCTTCAAGGAAGATAGATTATGTACCTGTGGTATATTTGAAAGCAAACTTTGAAGGCCTGGGCTAGTGCCATTCCAAATAATTTACTTATGTTCGGCAATGGATAAATTTTACAGATCTGATTTTTTTTTTTACTTCAGTAGCTTAATATATTTTCCTTGTTTAATGGCCTTTTCCTAATCACTGTTCTTTTAATTTCAAGCAAGGCTACTACTATGTTTATTCCTGGCACCCACAGGAAACAGGAAATATTAAAAGAACTCAAGATCAATTAAAAAAATCTTTTACTGCCAACATAAGGTTTGAAATTGTCACATTTTCTTCTTTCAAGTATTTTAAGGATACACTAAAATCTACCATTTTTAAGCAAAAGAAATTCCTGAAGTGAAAATCTTACATCTGTTAGTCAAAAAGGTACTTATTCTTGCCATGGATAAATCTACTCTAAAATATATGAATTTTACTTTATATTTTTGAGACGGAGTTTCACTTTTGTTGCCCAGGCTGGAGTGCAACGGCACAATCTTGGCTCACCACAACCTCCGCCTCCTGGGTTCAAGAGATTCTCCTGCCTTAGGCTCCTGAGTAGCTGGGATTACAGGTATGTACCACCACGCCAGGCTAATTTTGTATTTTTTCTTTTTAGTAGAGATGGGGTTTCTCTATGTTGGTCAGGCTGATCTTTAACTCCCAACCTCAGGTGATCCACCAGCCTTGGCCTCCCAAAGTGCTAGGATTACAGGTGTGAGCCACCACACCCAACCAAATTTTAAATCAAAGTTAAAATAACTTCTAGACACAAGGATCTGGATTTTATTAATGGTTAACTGTGTTCTTACGAGGTTACAAATGGCACTGAGTAGCTGAATTCCTACCATTAATTCAAAGATTTATCAGCTTATATTTCAACAACATAATGATACCTTTAGGTCAATTTTAGAAATGTTTTTGGTATTTATACTCAACCTTATTTCCTTCCAGGTTTTGAACAAGAATTCTACATTGTAGGCACTAGCATCATGCCTTACACTGAGTTCCACACATCTTTGCAGAATGAATAAACTTGCTGAAAAATGTACATGAAATGAAGATAGAGGCAAAAATCTACTGTAAAATTAAGACAGAAGCAAAACCTGATATAATGAGCTACTTTTGTAATACTGTAATTGTAAAATAATATTTATAATATTTTGTAAATAAAAATAGAACTGTATAACTACTATGCATTTTAGAATAGGTAGTGAAATTTTGTTTTCACTTTGCTGTCTTATTAGAGCCATGGCCAGAAGCTGATATTCCTCAGGTAACAAAGACAGCAGCCTGAAACTCTAAGAACAGAATGACCCATCAATTATGAAGGAAGTTAAAATAGAATTTTTAAAAGATGAAAGAAAATCCATTAATACAAGGTTTTCATCCTAGCTTATGATTTTGGGCAAGTCATGGAATCTGATTAAATGGGGATATGCTGCAGAGCCTGCGTATGTGAAACAAGTGGGATGTTGTATAGGATGGTGCTTTGTGAACTGTAAAGTGATACAGAGTAAGGTTGAACAGGCACTACACAGGTACACCATGCAGAGAAGGGAGTGCTTTGGAAGTATCTGAGAAATGGTGAGTCACTGGCTGGAGAAACGGGTTTATGGGGGAGGAATTATTTCACAAGTTGTGGCGTGGTGGTGGAAGACTGAAGGCTTAAATGACAAAAAGAGACTTTTTTTGTAGGGCAAAAGGAGTTTGTAAAATTTCCTGAGTTGGCTAAAAGACATAATGTGGCAGGAGCTTTAGGAAGCGCAACCGGACCTAATTTCAATTTCAGCAGTCAGACTTCCCATTCACTGAGGGCTTACTAGTTCCTCTTACTGTGTTAAGAAGTTTATAGATATTACCTCAATTAATCCGCAACAACCCTTACAGGTTCACATTACTACTCTGTTACAAATGTGAAAGTGGAGGCTTACAGTTAAGGAACTTATTATCCAAAGCCAGGGAAATTAAGATGAGGAATATCCAAGACTATTATAAAATAAAATGGGATACACAATGAAATCTAGATGTGAGACCACGAATATTGCCATGTGCATGCAAAGATTCAGGAGAAGCATTACAGAGATTTGCTGACTAAAGATTCAGGAGAAGCACTGCCAAGATTTGCTGACTAAATGGTAATAAGGGATCTCGCATACATAAGGCGTTATGGTAGCGTTTGTTCTCCTGAGCAAACACCATGCCAACTTGTAATCAGCTAAAAAAAATCTGTTCAGATAGTACTACAGAATCTCATGATTTTTCCATTTTCAGTGAAACTATTTTTAAAGTACTTTTAATTCCAGTTTAAAGTTATCAGTGTAACTTTAATACTTGCTGATATTGGGCAGACAAGATTTTAGGAGAACATAATACAACTCCAGGCACTTGTCTGACTTCATTCTGCCTTTTTCACAAATATGAAAAATCTCCACCCTGACAGTGATGGAGCGGCAGGCAGGCTGCCAAGGAGGCTGGTCACACCTTAGGTCCTTCCAGCTAGTCTGCCACTTGGTTTTCTTCTTGTTGATCAGTCAGTCAGACTGTGAAAGGCTGGTGTCAGGCAGTCCCAGCCACAGCCTGTAGAGGAGACTCGGCCTCACTTTCTCTATGTGTTATCCTCTTTTCCGTTGGGGGTTTTAAGGTGCCAGCCTTAAGTTCCAGGTCTAAGCAAACAGTAAAGCAAGAGTGCTGATGGCTCTCAAAGTCCAGTGAGTTCCTTCTGAAGGAGGATGTATTCAATAAATGTTTGTGATATGACCAAAGTTAATCTAACTGATATTCTGAACCATTTTACTGTATTATAATTTTTTTTTTTGCATTAGCTTTTTGGTCAGGGACTTGAGGGATAAAGATGACAAGTTTTGGGCCAGGCGCGGTGGCTCACATCTGTAATCCCAGCACTTTGGGAGGCCGAGGCGGGTGGATCACCTGAGGGCAGGAGTTTGAGACCCAGCCTGGCCAACATGGTGAAACCCCATCTCTACTAAAAATATAAAAATTAGCCGGGCATGGTGGTGGGTGCCTGTAATAACAGCTAGTCGGGAGGCTGAGGCAGGAGAATCGCTTGAACCTGGGAGGTGAAGGATGCAGTGAGCTGAGATTGTGCCACTGCACTCCAGCCTGGGAAACAGAGTGAGACTGTCTCAAAAAAAAAAAAAAAAAAAAAAAAAAAGATGACAGGCTTTGTTTTGGGTACACTGAGGATGCGCTGAAGGCAGAAATTTCTTTTTTTTTCCCTTTAGAATTATTTTATTAAATCATAAATGTACAACAGCTTAACTCTACACACGCAATTAAATTTTTTAAAGGAAAAACGTTATGTCTTATTACACTATGATCCTGGCTAATAGCTTTTCAAAACATTGAGAAAAATCTTAAAAAAGGTTTCACATGTCACCTGAAACTTACAAATTTAACATTATCAAAGAAGGAATGCTTCTATACTCTTACAAAGACCACTAGAAAGCAACAACTAGGGATGAAACAGCTAGGGACGAAGCTCACACAGTGACAGCTAGTAAAATGATGAATAGATGAAGACGAATTCTCGGTTAAGAGAACACCAAGAGACGGAGATCTTTCCCACTGAGCACTGAGACAGGTTAAAAAAAAAAAAAAAAAAAAGCTAAAAAAATGGGACAGACAACTGCTAAGAACAGACCCATGATAATAATGTAAGAGGACTAGATAGGCCAATTTAAGAGACACATATTAAATTCTAATCTAATCCATTATCCATTTAGTCTTAGAGTTCTGCCATTATTATTATTTCATATCCTGCTAAAGAATTTTCTGAGTTTTATCTCTGTCCCTCCTGCACCTCTTCTTTTTTTGGAGATGGAGTCTCCCTCTGTTGCCTAGGCTAGAGTGCAGTGGTGAGATCTTGGTTCACTGCAAGCTCTGCCTCCCGGGTTCAAGCAATTCTCCTGCCTCAGCCTGCCGAGTAGCGGGTGGTATGCACCACTACGCCCAGCTAACTTTTTGCATTTTTAGTAGAGACGGGATTTCACCATGTTGGCCAGGCTATCTCAAACTCCTGACCTCAGGTGATCCACCCACCTTGGCCTCCCAAAGTGCTGGGATTACATTGGTAAGCCACTGTGCCCGGCCCAAAAATGATTTTCTTACTCTCCTCACAAGAAATTGATAATTGTTTTTTTAAAAATGTACTGAAAAAAGGACACATACATAGGTGTTGACTCTGTTGACAATCTACCCCCAGTCTACTGGATCCCTGAATAAACATGAAATGTTTTTCATTCTCAAGAAAAAAAAAGTACTGATAAATTATAAAGAAGGATTTAGCTATTGACTCTGGTAAACCTTTAACATGTTCATGCAAAAAAGAATACATAAGTATGCTTGAACTGCATTTTTTTTTTTTTTAACGGTACTATGGCAAACTGATTTGTCATGAAAAACTTCCTGCTTTTCCATGACTTTGAGGATAAGGTCCTTTAGTTATCTGATATTAAAATGAGAGGCTGGTTACTGCAGTAGTATATCAGGATTCTGGGGGGGTTCGTACATGTTTGGTTTACCCACAGTAGGGAGCATGCTTACCAAAGGCATGTGAAGCATTGCTCTAAGTCTCTGGATCCTTCTGCGCATCTCCACCTACATACCTTGTAGTCACAGTTCCTAATATCTCACCTTCTGTTATCATTGCCTACTTGAAAACCTGGCAGGAAAGTTATTAGGGAAAAGGAAAAGGGGAATATCATTTGAGTTCCCTCACAACCGCTCTTCAAACACTAGTAGGGAATGTTAGAAAGAAAAAGAGTAAGAAACAAATGGAAGGAAAAGCTAAAATATAGGTGAGTAAAATGGAGGGAAATATGTTCTAACTTCCCCATTCCTATTAATACTGCTTTCATGTCTGGATCAAAAAAGTGCTACCTCTTCATTCATGGAGAGTTTTTGCCTGCTTCCTCTCTTCAGTGCCTGGTCTAGTTTCTAAACGCCTAATTTCATTCTTTTGCTCAACCCAACCAGTCCTGGTCTAGGCTATGGGAGCCAAGAACTAGAAACTAGTGTAGGTCTACTAAGTGACAAGACTGAGAAACTTCAAGACCCCACTCCCAATGTTAGATCTGCCAGAGAAGGCATACATGTGCCTAAGATCTGAGGTTCACACATTGAATACATTTTTTTTTTTTTTGAGATAGAGTCTTGCTCTATTACCCAGGCTGGGGTGCAGGGCATGATCTTGGCTTACTGCAACCGCTGCCTCCCCAGTTCAAGTGATTCTCGTTCCTCAGCCTCCCAAGTAGCTGGGATTACAGGCATACACCATCAGGCCCGGATAATTTTTGTATTTTTAGTAGAGATGGGGTTTCACCATGTTGTCCCAAGCTGGTCTTGGAGTCCTGAACTCAGGTGATCCACCCACCTTGGCCTCCCAAAGTCTTGGGATTACAGGCGTGAGCCACGGTGCCTGGCCACACTGAATTTTTTTTTTTTTTGAGACTGACTCTCACTCTGTCACCCAGGCTGTAGTGCAGTGGCATGATCTTGGCTCACTGCAACCTCTGCCTCCACCTCCCGGGTTCGAGTGATTCTCCTGTCTCAGCCTCCTGAGTAGCTGAGATTACAGGTGACCACCACCATGCCTGGCTAATTTTCATATTTTTAGTAGAGATGAGGTTTCACTATATGTTGGCCAGGCTGGTCTCGAACTCCTGCCCTCAGGTGATACACCTGCCTTGGCCTTCCAAAGTGCTGGGATTACAGGTGTGAGCCACCGTGCCCAGCCACTGAATACATTTTTAAGAGAGATATTTTCTTCATTGTGGTTAGGGTGTGTGATACTGTTAGTCTGGTCTTCAGATATAGCACAGGGTAAAATACTGTCTTTCATGGCCTGGCTTGGGAATCTAACCATCAGGGATACTATTAAGAATCCTTAATAACCAGTAGGGTACAGGAGCCAAAACAATCAGTGTGCTCCTTCTGTATCTTACAACCAAATATCATCAAATGGTTTGGCTACAATCAGCTCCTATGGAAACCTGTTACTCTAGTTTCAAACAAATGACTTATAGTTGGCTCTGTGGAACCTTTTAGGGACTCCTAATCATAAAATGATTGCTCAACAGCTCAGCTTATGCTTGATCTGCCCTGCTCTCATAAGAAAAAAATTTTTTTCAAAATTTTCTCTTTCCCTCATAAAATAAACACCAGCCACTATTGCACTTTCAAACAACTACAACAGGATACTTCATTCTCCGGGGGAGGAGACCCCATTTTTAACTGCTGATAATCTGAAATTTACTTCCAACCTCCTGGCAAGTACACAGCAAGGGCAACACTTTACTTATGGCTTCCCCCCATCCCATTTATACACTGTTAGACAGAAAAATAAACATGGAAAAAGCTAACAAATGTTAAATCCATTCAGTAGATGCATTTTAGGATGAAGCTGGCAAGTTTCACTTAAACTGTAACCAAAAGTGTCTCCAATATTCAGCAACAACTAAGCTGGATGAGAAGAAAATGAGTTACTGATACATTATGTATTTATTCATTCTCTACATAGAACATGGATGAGGTACATAAAATATATAGTTGGGATTACTGTATGTATACAGGTTCTACTTTGGGCCTGTGCTATCTTAAGATTCACAAAAATGACAAATAAACCAGGGCTAGTATTATATAAATGTAGACTTCGAATAATACACTAACTGGGCTATGGAAGCATAAATAAACTGTAATACTGTACTTCATAATAAAACAAAAAACCGAAGAAAATTCTACCATTTAATTAGTAGAGCTATTGTTATTTTAAAACCACTTTAATACATGATTCATCCTCATAAACGGTGATAGTGAGAATCAAATTATATTGCTGAAGTTACAGGCACCAGAAGTCAAGATTTTTGGATTGCCTGTTAATATGTAAATCTGTAGACTTTCAGATAAGGCAATTTTATTTTTTATTTGTTATTAAACATTCCAGTAGCATCAGAAATGAGTTGACCTCTGAAGCAACTATGAGAATACTCTTTGGGTCTATTTTTTTTGTGACTAGTGACAGCTATTAACAGAATTTAAAGAAATTACAGTTTTGCTTTTGATTATTGCAATCCCTCACAAGGGGCAGGAGGAAAACTACATTTTGTTGCTGGTCTTGCGTTATTCTGATGATTTATTAGGGGAGGCAGAATAAGTGTTAGAGTGAGAATAGATGAGCACATGTTCATTTGTTATGATATATAGTATAAAATGTGACCAGAGCCTTTTCCTCTTTCAGATTTTATAATCTACTCTTGAATTTGTGGTTATATAAAACTGATGAATCAATTCATAAATCCAGGGAACCAATAATCCCTACAAAAACAACAGACCTGGTCATCTAAAATGTTATGTTACTGGCAGTAACAAGATTAAAAGCTGGAAATGTTTGAGCTGAATGAAAAATTTTATTAAAACGCAGTTATCTAAATCATAAATTTTTAATAAAATTATTTAAAGAGAGATTTGCTTTAGGAAACCTTAAAGATATATATATTTAAGTATATCTGAGTTTTGGGGCAAAGTCTCCACCATGTTTTCATATGCTGTCTAATTATTACCTAAAAATGGCCCAATTTTTGCTATCAAAATATTCTTACTTCAAACACAAAATATCATTCAAACAATTCTGTAATTCTTCTCATTATCACAAACTTTAAAAATTGAATAACTTTATTTCAGATAAATTACCAGAAAAGCTTTGGTGACATATTGAGAGAATAGAGAAGATCAATAACACATTGGGATGTTTAGAAGTCACCTGTAGGACCACAGCATGGAGCAATAGAAAAGGTTCAACAAAGCTTTCTTCAAGACGAGTGATGGGAACATGAGACTCAACAGGATCTAGGTCATTTAGGTAAAGGGATAAAACACAATTTCGATCTAGGAAAGTGATTGAGGAGGAGCATCTCAGCAAATGGTGGTGTTTTTGGTATATTTACCTGTCCTTCTCTAAAATTTTCTGAAGTTCTATGTCTCTGCAATTCCAGCTTTGATTCAATGAGGTCGGTAATAAGTTACAGCAAACCACAAGGTTTATTTTCTGAGATGCCGGATAACTTCAGATTCATGTTTATATCATTGTTTTTTAAACCTATTTTTTTTTGCGGCTCTAAATACAAATGAGTTTTTTATTTCCCATGTATCTTAGCAGCTTTTTGGCAGTGCAGAATTTTGAAGGAAGATGGATTTTTCTATTTTATTAGCTAACATGTCTTTATTAGACTGCTTTCAAAGTACATAATATACACTGTGGTTAAATTTCAATAGCCTGAATCTCTGGATTGAAGATCTGAAATTTGGATACATGAAATGCTCATTTTAAAAGCATTCCAATGGCCAAAATGCTGATGAAAATGTTTTGTGAACAATATATAAATTTTATATTACCAAAAGTGTGTTACTTTTAAAAATTAAAATAAGAAATATGATTTAACACCTTTCAAAGGGTTATCCTAATGCAAAATCCCTCTTTAAATACAACTAATTTAAAGTAGCACATTACTGTTTTGTTTCAAATATGCAAATATAAATATGAAAGCATTTGTCTTATTTTCCACAGTAACCTCTTTATTTGATAAAATAGTCAAGTTTGGACATTTTGAAACAAGCTAGAATAAGTTTTAGCTTGATTTATATAAAAAATGCATTCAATGAAAGAAATTATGTCTAATAACAAAAAATTCCCAACAAATTAAAATTAAATATTAATGGAGCATTTTATAAAAACTGAGTCACTACTTGTTCAATGCCACTTTCCTTTTTTTTTCTGAGATGGAGTCTGGCTCTGTTGCCCAAGCTGAAGTGCAGTGGCACGATCTTGGTTCACTGCAACCTCCACCTCCAGGGCTCAAGCGATTCTCCTGCCTCAGCCTTCCAAGTAGTGGGGATTACAGGTGCGCACCACCACGCCTGGCTAATTTTTGTACTTTTAGTAGAGACAGGGTTTCGCCATGTTGGCTGGGCTGGTCTCAAATTCCTGACCTTAGGTGATCCACCCGCCTCAGCCTCCCAAAGTGCTGGGATTACAGGCGTGAGCCAACACGCCCGGCCCATTGCCACTTTCCCTTTTGATCATTCACCTCAACCAGCCACACCTGGTGCCACCACTGAGTTAATGCTAGGAACGTGAGCCTCCTATAAAACTGGCTCTATACACGTTGGCAAAGACCAAACACTGGAAGTACACGGCAAACAGGGAATAAGGACAGGCAACTAAAAATCACCTCCACTACACACTTCACCCATCCTCCTTCCTCCCTCCCTCTCTCTCTTTCTCTGTTTCTTTAAGACAGAGTCTTGAGCTATAGCCCATGCTGGAGTACAGTGGTGCACGATCTCAGCTCACTGCAACCTCCACCTCCTGGGTTCAAGCAATTCTTGTGCCTCAGCCTGCTGAGTAGCTGGGATTATAGACATTCACTGTGACGCCCGGCTAATTTTTGTACTTTTAGTAGAGGCAGGGTTTCTCCATGTTGGCCAGGCTGGTCTCGAACTCCTGGCCTTCAGTGAGCCGCCTGCCTCAGCCTCCCGAAGTGCTGGGATTACAGGCATGAGCCATTGTATGCAGTCAACTTCACCCACCTTTAAACTCCCCTTTGTGAATACAGAGCACACTACATTCACCCTCCTTCTTGCCTTCCAACAAGACAATTCACAGCTTGGTGTCTGTTCCTTTAATTAGGTCAACTCCAAGCTGAGATAAGCCTCAAGGAGTAGGCGTTTTAATGGGATAAGAAGAAAGACGTCTAGAGAATTTAGGCTGTCAATTTCAGCTGACCCAACATTTGTATCCCCCTTTTACTTCCACATCTGTCCTTTCTCCCTGTTTATTATGGAATTCCTGAATCCACCTGGTCAGGGATTTCATATTCTATCACTTGTAAAAGTCATGTTATTAATTCAAAGTGACTGAAATAGCTGAGTAGCCTGAAAAACTGTATTATATTTAAGAAGTTCTATTAAGTATTAAAAGTAAGAAAATCTCTATGAATCCCACCTGATGATCCAAATATATGGTGTTCCTTTGGAGATGATGTGAAAGAATTTCATTCTAGTAGGCACCAATTAAGAAAAAAGGGACAGAGAAAGAGGATGTGGAATTCAAGAAAAGGTCAATTTTGGAATAAGAAAAACAGGTAATTTACTACAACCTATTATATCACAGTGCACGACAACTTTCACGCACATGCTCCCCTGTAAATGGTACCGCTGACATATTAAATTATAAAATTATATTTTGTTTTGGAAGAAATTAAGTAGACATGCATATGAACAATGAACTATTAAGCAGAAAAATTCCTTAAAATAGCTCTAGCAAAAACTGACTGTTAGAACTTTTACATGTCAATTATGTCCTGTAATAAAGTATCAATACTTCTTTCAATAAGATGTTTCTTATATAACCAGAGCTATAAACCCTTTGAGAAATGGTTATGTGTTCATTGCTTTCATTAAAAATAAAAGACATTTTAAAATTAATTTTTAACATTTAAAAGGCAGTATTATTAAAGCTATAATGAATTTTCAATTCATTGTTTTACTGGAAATTATAGGACTTCTCAATATTTGTTTTACCAGGTGTGGAAGTCACAGTATTCAGTGAATAACAACATGAAGTTAATGCATACATGAAGTACTGTATGCATTTCCTTCCTCAAAACCAAAAGCCAGTGGGTGAGCGGGTGGGTAGAAGGCTAAAAAGAAATGCACCCTACCTGCATTTTCTTTCAGTCATGTATAAATAAGTTCGATTCTCAAAGGGTTAATAGGAGATTCTAATGTTGTCACTATAATGATGGTATGGGCTCATGCTCAATACTAATGACGCTGATCATATTGACTAATGAGTGGTTCAAAATAAGTGATGATGGCAGACGACACAGACAAATCTCTCCATAGCTGACCTTTGGGCTGTGGGCCTCAAGCTTTAGCTGCATGAGCTGTGCTAACGTATGCTCCCGGATACTACTCAGTTCGGCTTGCTGCCGTCTCAGCTTTATTAGCAGCAGCGTAAGCTCCTCTGGCTGAAGGAGTACAATTTAAGAATCCAAACAGTGGAAAACAGATTAATTGTTGTCTTAAGTGACAGATATTAAACCAAGATTTCTTGGCAAGTTTCCTCTTACGGTTGACATCAAACATAGTGCCTAGGCACTATGATGATAGGTCCTACATAAATGCATAGATATCTAGAGAAATAGAAGGAACAGTGTTACTTTAAAAGATACAGCAAAACAACAGTATATTAAGGCATTTTCTCAGAACTCATGAGAATATTTAAATGTTAAGTACAAAAAAGTACAATGTCAAAAAACCATTATAAAGGTTTGTACATAAGTGCTACTAAAAATTATTAAAAGATATTTTACTAAGATGTCTAAAAAAATTACACCTTTTTCCAGCAATAGTACAAATACCTACATGTCCAACTTTCTAACAGAAGGTATATAAAATAATTAAAATAAATGTAGGCCAGGCACAGTGACTCACGCCTTTAATTCCAGCACTTTGGGAGGCCGAGGCAGGAGATCACAAGGTCAGGAGTTTGAGACCAGCCTGGCCAACATGGTGAGGCCCTGTCTCTACTAAAGATACAAAAAATTAGCCAGGCGTGGTGGCGTGCGACTGTAATCCCAGCTACCGGGGAGGCAGGAGAATCGCTTGAACCCAGGAGGCGGAGGTTGCAGTGAGCCGAGATCACGCCATTGCATTCCAGCCTGGGAAACGGGGCGAGACTCCATCTCAAAAATAAGTAAGTAAATAAATAAATAGTAAGTAAGTAAGTAAATAAATAAATAAAATAAATAAATAAAATAAAATTGATGTAAAACTTGGATATCTTCACATTATTAAACTTGGGATCTGGGTTCTATTAATTATTTCCCAGTTATATTCTGAAATGTCACTGTTAGTGCTTTCATATAGCATTTTTTAGGACCAAAAGATCAGTTTTATTTTTTAAGAAAAAGAGAAAGTTTCCATGGGCACATAAACCTTCCTTCACTCTGGGAAAAGAAGAGAACCTTTTTTTGGTTCCTGATTGGTGACTGTGATCCAAAGGAAAACAAATTTTCAACGGTGGATGAAATTCCTTAATGGGCCAATTTAATATACTTTTCTTAGAAATACAGTAAGGTATGGGCACTGGCAGTCTTACAGCCCATAAAATATTACTTGGTATTTCTCAGAGCTTTGTTACAATTAACAACTGAAAGCGGGCTACAGGGAGACTCTCCTCACTTGAGTGCTGCAATGTAGTCTTAAAAATTCCAGGCTAAAAAGTATTCCTGAGATTGGTTTGTTTTGCCTACACCACACATTGCACTAGCTCTCTTCTGTTCTGTTTGTTATTGCTCTTTATTTTCCTACAATTCTTTTCAAAAACAGAAATCATTTTTAACCATTATCTGAAATTGTATTAAAAATTATTGCCTTCAGACAGAAAAAGTGTTAGTAGAAGTAAACTATAGTTACTATTGGATTCCTTAGATAAAACTAGGTATCTACAGGTGAGACAACAGTTTTTTACTGTATATTAAATGGTCAAAGAAGGTTTGGTGTGTGAGATTTAAATAAAACACATAAGAGAAAAAGAACAGTTGCTTTTGCTCTGATGCCAATTCTATCTTGTGACCTCATGATGCTAGAAAGGTCCGTGTTTTATGATCATCATCTCCAACACTCGAGGTCTTGCCAGGGAGAAGGTAAGGTGGGGTAAGGGATATAGATATTCTTTTTTTTTTTTTTTTTGAGACGGAGTCCCGCTCTGCCGCCCAGGCTGGAGTGCAGTGGCCGGATCTCAGCTCACTGCAAGCTCCGCCTCCCGGGTTTATGCCATTCTCCTGCCTCAGCCTCCCAAGTAGCTGGGACTACAGGCGCCCACCACCTCGCCCAGCTAGTTTTTTGTATTTTTCAGTAGAGACGGGGTTTCCCCGTGTTAGCCAGGATGGTCTCGATCTCCTGACCTTGTGATCTGCCCGTCTCGGCCTCCCAAAGTGCTGGGATTACAGGCTTGAGCCACCGCGCCCGGCCAGGGATATGGATATTTTAAGAACCACAAGAAATCAGAGTGATACCACAAGAAATACTGAAACTCTGATTTATTATTTATGGATCTTAAAAGATTAAGAGATTTTCAAAAGGATGAAAGACACCAATAACTTTATTTAGATTTTGAGGCCAAATAAAGAGGCACGTTTGACCAAAGAAAGCAGGAGAGGTTGTAAATAAATTTTGTGCTAAATACCCACTAGAGGGAGCAAGGAATTAGAGAAACATTTGTGGTATGCTATTTAGCATTTACTTTGTGATTAATGACTATTTGTCAGGTCAACAATCTAATGTTTTAAAATTCCAACATTTTAAAGTTCTTAGTTTTAATTAAATAATCTTTGGCAAATAAACTGCAGGAAGTTTAAAGCAAGAAAATATTTCCTTTTATCTAAACGTATAAAAGATAAAACAATGTTTTTACAAAACACGTCAGATGAATTTGATTACTGCAGAAAGGGAATTTTAAATAATGAACAACGATATACACAGGTGCTAAAATCACATCTTTACAGAAACTGAGGCTATCTACTGACAATAAAGCCAGAGCCCCTGATAAAAGAACACCATTAAAATAAACTGAAGTGAGGAAAAGTCATCTTTTCTCTTCAACTAGAAGTATCCTGCTAATATAACACCTTTCCAATTAACATAACACTGACAATGAAATGATAATGGTAAGTACTTTCTTTGCTGGAATGTTTGTTACAGTCTTTCTTTTTCTGCTGATAAGCAAGTCAGTTTCTTTTATTAACAGCTCTAAAGAAGTTAATCTAAAAATCCACACGAAAAACTTAATACACTGGCAGTTTGACTACAAATAGCTGCTTGCTGGATTTGTTCACTAATGAATTACTGCAATTTCTGTTTTAAGGATAAGGGAATTAACAAAGTAAAGAAACCCACTTAGCTTACACAATAAAGTTTCTTTCTTTTTTTTTTTGAGACAGAGTCTCACTTTGTTGCCCAGGCTGGAGTGCAATGGCCGGATCTCGGCTCCCTGCAAACTCCACCTCCTGGGTTCAAATGATTCTCTTGCCTCAGTCTCCCGAGTAGCTGGGATTACAGGCACGCACCACCATGCCCAGCTAATTTTGTATTTTTAGTAGAGACAGGGTTTCACCATGTTGGCCAGGCTGGTCTCGAACTCCTGACCTCAAGCAATCCGCCCACCTCGGCCTCCCAAAGTACTGGGATTACAGGCATGAGCCACCACACCCGGCTGTAAAGTCTCAAAATATAATCTTTTATTTGGCCAGTCAGGCACTTAGGAAACGGTATCCACTAAAACACCAAAATGGCTACATGATTCCAAATTCTTCTGATAAGCATCTCTTGCACAAAAGCAGTAATGCTTTTTCTTTGGGAGAACCTCTGAAAATTCAAACTTAAAAACTATGTTAGATATGTACCTTCCTGTGTAGCACATAAATAAAACATGGTATGGTAAATAAAGATATTACTCACCGTTTTCCCTTGGAGGCTCTGGGGACTAACAGACTGTAAAGTCAGGCCAGCTGGCACTGACCTTCTGTCAGGCACATAGACATGCTAGGAAAGTAAAGGTACAATGTAATTCTGCAGTAAAGTTTTTTTTTTCTTGTCAATGTCAGCAAGGAGAAATCTTAAATTCATATTATGAAATACCATTTAAAATTGCTATTAGTGCTTATGAAAGATGATAGAGACTAAAATTTCTTGTGTCATAAAATACTAATGTGGGGCTGGATGAGGTGGCTCACGCCTGTAATCCCAATGCTTTGAAAGGCCAGGGTGGACAGATCACTTGAGGTCAGGGGTTTGAGATCAGCCTAGCCAACATGGTGAAACCCTGTCCTTTCTCTACTAAAAATACAAAAAAATTAGCCAGGTATGGTGGCGTGGGCCTATAATCCCAGCTACTCGGAGGGCTGACGTGGGAGAATTGCTGGAACCTGGGAGGTGGAGATTGCAGTGAGCCGAGATAGCGTCATTGCACTCCAGCCTGGGTGACACAGCGAGGCTCCATCTCAAAAAATACTGATGTGGATGAGCAGAGTAATTCTTTTTTTTAAGGCAGAATCTTGCTCTGTTGCCCAGCCTAGAGTGTATAGCGAGATCTCAGCTCACTGCAACCTCCACCTCCCGGGTTCAAGAGATTCTCCTACCGCAGCCTCTCAAGTAGCTGGGATTACAGGCGCATGCCACCACACCTGACTAATTTTTGTAGTTTTAGTAGAGACGGGGTTTCACCATGTTGGCCAGGCTGGTCTCCAACTCCTGGCCTCAATTAATCTGCCTACCTCGGCTTCCCAAAGTGCTAGGATTACAGGAGAGAGTCACTGTGCCTGGCCTGAACAGAGTAATTCTAAAATCTGGTTTAGAGGTTGTCAAAAACTCTCTGCCCTCAGGATCCCTTTATATTTTTAAAAAGAAAATTTAGTGGCAAGAGTGGCATTGTTTTACAGTTCTGCAAAACTTTAATGTCTGGCTGGATTCTTGTATCTGTTTCTGTATTTAATCTGTTGTGATAATCTCTTTAAGTGGAAGTATGTGAAGAAAATGTACCCTCAATATACACAGTTGGAGAAAAGGAAGAAAACTTTAATAGTTTTTCTTGATAATTATAGATGTTCATCTCTGACTTTGCACTATAGCTCAAAAAAGTGGTATTTTTTTAAAGGTTAGTAACAAAGTGATATCTGAAACCTTATCAACGAACTTTTGATACTCTGTTACATTAATATGCACTGGTCTATTTGAACTTTAAATGAATCTTGTGATATTAAACACTGGTCATTTGGAAAATATTGGTTCAGTGAGTTATGCAATGTTCCAAATGTTGACATATGTCAGTATACAATATTAAAAAATCACAACTGTTAATATCACCACCAATCTTTAAGCACCGGAAAGCTGTCAAGTTCAGAGTGGCAGATACATGATTTCCAAAATTCTATTTTCTGCTTGAAAACTCAAACGTTGTCATCAGTGACAAATACTGTCAGTTGTTTTCCTTGAAGTGACAGGATAGCATTCATTTTGAGAAAGTGTGTCTATCAAATACCACGTCTGAATATTGATAGTTGTCTTTTGTTCAAGTAAAAATGCATTTCACAATAAAAGGAGCTAATTCAGCTTGCAACTCCGTCACGTGTTTTACTGGGAGATAACTGTTAGCACTTTGGTATGCCATAGAAGTGCTTTATGCATTTACCATTTCATCACAAGTAAACAGTAAAAGAATATGTAACAAAATGTTACGGTTCAATAAAATTATTTTCTATTGTTTCATGAATGAGATTTATAAGTGAACCTGATACTTCTATTTTTTTACTTCAAGTGTGTGGTAGTGAAGGCTACAATGACCACTAGTATAGTCTGGAGCCACTGTCTTGATTTATGCTAAGGTGCCAGAAATGTTACTCACCATCACTTCTGTACTACTAGCGCAAGTAGAAATACAATGAATAATGCCTTATTACGATTATAAAAATAGTTTTGACTCCCTGAAAGGGTCATGGGGAGGGAACCCCCACAGGGTTCCATGAACTACACTTTAAGAACCACTGATCTAGATCAAGGAAGAGGACAGGATAGTTTGAAAGAAAAATTTGGCAATTTTGGAGAAGTCTTTTAGGAGTAGCAGTAGTAGACGGTCGGGAATTGGGTAGAGAATATAGATTCATCTCATATTTGCTGTCAAAACAGATGATATATTCTGGCCAAAACCATGAAAAATACGATTAAGAACGACAGCATGTAATTTAGAGCCAATTGTTACACCAAACACATTAATTTGTCTTAGATCAGATTTTTCTTATATATTATTACTATTTTTATCAATCATGATTTAGTCTTTGGACAAAGTGAGGAAACACTGAACTTTGTTACAATGGAGTCCAAAGTGAGCCTTTTTTGTGAGGCAAATTAAAACTTTCTTCAAAGGAAAATTCCTGATTAATTTATTAATCTTAATAAATATTTATGGAAGTATCAAGCAAATGCTTTAGGTAATAATGCAGCTGAAGGATTCAGCCTGTCACAAGGGTAAGAAAAGAGCATTTTAAAATAGTATAAAGCAATAACTTATTACTATTTTTTGAGTCTGAGTCCTGCTCTGTCGCTCAGGCTGGGGTGCAGTGGTGCAATCACAGCTTACTACAGCCTCAACCTCCCAGGTTCAAGTGATCCTATGGCCTTGGCTCCCCAAAGTGTTGGGATTACAGGCGCGAGCCACTATGTCTGGCCAAAGAATTCTTTAGTATGAAAAAAAAAAAAGCAATTTAGGATAGACATTAGGGAACTGGCTGTGTACTAGCTGACTAATCAAAGCCACTGCTTTAGCATTATGAAAAGCTGATTGATACAAAGCACTTTGAATTCACTTCAAGTAATCTATACTAAGCAATGCTTAAACCAACTTAATATACAAAGTAAAACATGATCTCCATTTTTTAAATGTATATATACCATTAAGCTCTAATATTAAATTGAGTGTTTAAGGAGTTATCTGAATATGCTATTATTGTTGGCTAGAAGATAAAGTTAACACTTTTATCCTCATGAACAACAGGATGAGCTTGATACAAAATTTCAGGTATGCCAGAAGACAGTAGGTGTAGAATTTGCAAGTGTGTAAAAAGCCAATAACAATGAATGTGGTCTAGGCCAGGCACAGTGGCTAACGCCTGCAATCTCAGCACTTTGAGAGGCCGAGGCCAGTGGATCACTTGACATCAGGAGTTCAAGACCAGCCTGAGCATCATGGTGAAACCATGACTCTACTAAAATACAAAAATTAGCCAAGTGTGGTGGTGCATGTCTATAATCCCAGCTACTCGGGAGGCTGAGCAGGAGAATCACTTGAGTCTGGGAGGCAGAGGCTGCGGTGAGCTGAGATTATGCCTCTGCATTTCAGCCTGGGCAACAGAGTGAGACTCTGTCTCAAAACAAAACAACAACAACAACAACAAAACCAAGAACAACCAATGAAATGCACGTGGTGTTAACCTACATGGAGAACTGATGAGATATGGTATCAAGCAGAGAATACAGAATGCATCTGCTCAAAAGAACTGCTCCTGTGTTCCTGAGGGATGAAGTATTGCAATTAGGTATTTTTTATACATGAGATCTTAATGTTGTAAAATATTTTTATTTATTTTTTAAAACAAAATAGAGCTGCCTTGCTTACTTTCTCCTCATTCTTTTGTCTCTCACATTTAAAATAGTATACTAGAAAGAAAACACAGCATTTATAAGGTAGTGAGTTAACATAAAATGAGCAGCTATTTTACCTTAGGGTGATGGGCCCTGTGTCTGCGGTCTATTGTCACATCTCCTCTCTGAATTGGTGAAGACACTTCCGATCTGTAAGTTCGTTGAGGGGAGTATCCCTGATAAGCAGCTATTGACCCGTGGGATGGTGATGTGGGAATAGAGTGCATTGTCTGGTCAGAAATATTTACCATGGTTTTGGGACTACTCAAAGTACTGTGTCGAGGGAGGGTGCTCTGTTTATTATAAAACTGACGCTGCTGCCATTCGTAGAGCTGCCACATTGTGTCATCTCTCATGGACCTCCGTTTCTCCTCCGCTCCGGGTCCTAACGTCTTGTCATGAGTGGAAGGGGCTACACTGCAGATACTTTCAGGCCTTGTCTTGCTGTTTCTTGGGAGTGTTCTATAACCTTCAGGGTAGCGGGCCATAATCTGGGCTCTGTGGCTTGGCATATTTCTTGGTAATGTTTGGTAAGAAATTACTCTAAAATAAAAAAATAATTAAAATGTAAACATGAAGAAGAGTTATTTTCCAAATTCTAAATTAGAGTACATTTCTTTTGTTTCAGTAAGTAAAACATATACTAGAATTTTTTTTTTTGGAGGTGGAGTCTCGCTCTGTCACCCAGGCTGGAGTGCAATGGTGCGATCTTGGCTCACTGCAACCTCCGCCTCCCAGGCTCAAGCGATTCTCCCGCCTCAGCCTCCCAAGTAACTGGGATTACAGGCGTCCACCACCATGCCCGGCTGATCTTGAATTCCTGACCTCAGGTAATTCACCTGCCTCGGCCTCCCAAAGTGCTGGGATTACAGGCATGAGCCATCGTGCCCGGCTTAGAATGTATTTTTTTTAAAGATTGAAATATTATACAAGATATACACTATTAATAGATTTTAATCTTTTTATGAAATTCAATTTAACAAATTTAACACAGGATAAACAGCATCTATATCAATTACACAAAATATTATTAGTTCCACACAATGTACAGTTTGATTTAAAGATGAAAGACTATTATACTTCGTTTGAGAAATAAGAATGTTTAAAATCTAATCTCAATTCTGTCTCTGTATTTTATTTGTTCTTATATAAATAAAGTCTCATTTTCATACATCTCATCAGAGCACTAGGATTTCTATGTATGGATGAAATATGAAGTGAGTTACAACCATAGAGCATAAAGACAGGAAAGAAATTACTGCAAGTATATGTTGACTATTCTGTTGGCTGTTTTCTTTCAGGAAGTATGGTTATTTATGGGAGTAAATACATCAGTACATTTGGTTTGAAGGAATAACTTCCTTTCATAGCTTTTCCTAACTTGAAATATAAAAATGACTTGGAGTTGACGCTCAGAATTCTATTAAAGATAAAATACTTAAATATCACAATATTTCAGATATAAAACTGCAATCTCAGCAATTTTCTAATGTTTCCAGCACAGTAATTAATATTTCACTTCATAGATGGTGGAATATTTCTCAGGAGGCTTTTTAAAGCAATCTAAAAATGCTTCATGTACATTATGCATGCAAAGTATAGTTCTTTTAAAATGCTAATTTTGGGAATTGGATATGTAATTGCATATTACTAAGCACAGAATATTACCATTTCCAAAAATCAAAGAATACAATTTCAGTTTACTACTTTTAAAAAAACCACTTTGATAAACACACTATTTTGAATTTATGAAACTATCACAGTGCCAACTTCATACTAGGTGAAATTCATGATATAAAAAAGATTTTTAAAAGTTAGTTAGGGGAGGAGTGAGCCAGAAAAAGAGAGTCAATTAAAAACTCTATGTAAAGTTAACATTTGTGTTTCTCTATTATCTTTTTTTTTTTTGTAGATAGTGTTTTGCTCTGTTGCCCAGGCTGAAGTGCACTGGCACAATCTCAGCTCACTGCAACCTCTGCCTCCCAGGTTCAAGTGGTTCTCCTGCCTCCGCCCCCTGAGTAGCTGGGACTACAGGCACCAGCCACCAAGCCCAGCTAATTTTTTGTACTTTCATAGGTTTTGCCATGTTGCCTAGGGTCATCTCGAACTCCTGAGCTCAGGCAATCTGCCCGCCTCAGCCTCCCAAAGTACCAGGATTATAGGAGTGGGCGCCCGGCCTCCTATTTCCTTTAGATACAGAGGTGTAGGTATAATTCAAATTCTAAATACAAACATACTTTTTTTTTTTTGAGACGGGTTCTCACTCTGTCACCCAGGGTGGAGTGCAGTGGAGTACACTGCAGCCTCGTCCTCCTGGGCTCAAGTGATCTTCCTGCCTCAGCCTCCTAAATAGCTAGGAATACAGGTATATGCCAGCATGCCTGGCTAATTTTTTATTTTTCCCAGACATAACCTTTTAACCACCACCACCACCACCACAAGACATATCTAGATTAGAAAAAGCAAGATTAGGCTGGGTGCGGTGGCTCACACCTGTAATCCCAGTATTTTGGGAGGCTGAGGAGGCAGATTGCTTAAGGCCAGGAGTTCGAGACCAGCCTGGCCAACATGGTGAAACCCTGTCTCCACTAAAAATACAAAAATCAGCCAAGCATGGTGATGTATGCCTTAGTTCCAGCTACTCGGGAGGCTGAGGCAGGAGAATCACTTAAACCTGGGAGGTGGAGGTTGCAGTGAGCTGAGATCGTGTCACTGCACTCCAGCCTGGGTGATAAGACAAAGACTCTGTCTCCACAAAATAAATAAATAAAATAAAATAAAGAATATGAAAAAGCAAAGTTAAATTACAAGTATTCATCTAATACTATCATCTCCATGGCCATAAATTTATATCCTAACATCAAAATCAACATAATTCAATGAACTAAGTGTGTAGAAGGGTTGGGACTCCACAAACTCAGGTTTCCTGATCTCTTCTTTCAATGTTTAGTTAACAATTTTTCCTAGTATTACATGGGCCCTTACTGGTTGTGAAAATGTCAGAGACATTGGTAGTTACATGGACCAGAAGGGATTAAAGATTTGATGGGAAAATTATTTGAACATACTCTTAATAATCTGGGAATCCTTCGCTGATAATCTGGATATAAGAGCTCTCTTTTGAGCCAAATACCTGTCAGCAACAATGCACAAATACTGCTATATTATAGTTACAAAAAGATTTCAGGCTGGGTGCAGTGGCTCACCCTATAATCCCAGCACTTTGGGAGGCCAAGGCGGGTGGATCACTCAGGAGTTCAACATAGCAAAATCCCATCTCTACAAAAACTAGAAAATATTAGTCGGGCGTGGTGGCGTGCTCCTGCACTCCCAGCTACTTAGGAGGTTGAAGCAGGAGAACTGCTTGAACCCGGGAGGCAGAGTTTGCAGTTGCAGTGAGCTGAGATTGTGGCACTCCAGCCTGGCAACAGAGGGAGGGCTCTGTCTCCAAAAAAAAAAAAAAAAAAAGAAAAAAAAAAAAAAAGATTTCACTGTGATGAGGTGTAATGAATTGAGTGCACTGGACTATGAGGCACCCAATTAATAAACTGCCTGCATAATTGGTATCTATTGGGGTAGTAAAATTATGTTGCCTTTATACTAAGAGAAAATCTCACGTTAAATATACCTTCTCTTTGTGGGTTAAAACATCCAGAGGGGATATAGTGGGAAAACAGTAAAGCAGGAAAAGTGGTTGATCAAAAATCAAGACAGCCAAGTTTTGATTCCTGCTTTCCTATTAAGTACTTAGACCTTAGATAAGTTACATATTCTGGGGCCTTCAGAATATTGGGGGCAGGGTAGGGGAGTAGGGGAGAAAAGACCAAGAGATTTTATATATATATAAAACACTTTCCAAGCTAAGCACTGTACTAAGTATTGGGGATAAAAAGAAAAAAAAAGTAAAAAGGTTATATAGCATGCTGGGGGATGTACACATGTCAACAAATCACGACAATACGTTGTATGAAGATTGTCTAATAGAAGCATATGAAAATTACCCTATGGATATTTCAGGATGTCAGTATAGCCAAATATATATATATATATATTTTTTTTCCTGAGATGGAGTCTCTCTTTGTCATCCAGGCTGGAGTGCAGTGGCATGATCTCTGCTCACTGGACCTCTGTCTCCCGGGTTCAAATGATTCTCCTGCCTCAGTCTCCCAAGTAGCTGACAGGTGCCTGCTGCCATGTCCAACTAATTTTTCTATTTTTAGTAGAAACGAGGTTTCACCATGTTGGCCAGGCTGGTCTTGAACTCCGTACCTCAGGTGATCCACCCACCTCGGCCTCCCAAAGTCCTAGGATTACAGGTGTGAGCCACCACGCTTGGTCCAAGAGATCATACTTGGGGTTACAGAAAGAGCTTGTGGGTTAAACAGAACTAAAATGCAGGTCTCCTACTTTCTAAAGCAGTACTCTTTTAACTATGCCAGCGATCCCTAAACTTTTGGATTAAAAAAAAAAATCCCTCTATTTTAAAATTTTGCCTAAGATATGAATATTATTTTTAAAAAATCATACTCATCTATTACAATGACTTAAACATAAAAAGGCATTAAAAATTAGGAAGGATATAATCTTATAGTACCAGAGAGCCCTTTATATGCTATTAAAATCTAGCCAATGGCCAACTGATACTGGGATCCTCTTTTTTCATCTAGAAGATGATTTCATCATAAACTTACTCTAGAGCTCTAAAATTCTATGCCTTATTTTTTTAAAAAATATTTCTAATTATTTCAACCATTTCTCCTAAACTAAATTTCCTTCCTCATGCTGGTTGTTCTTCAGGATTTCAATGTCTCTACTCAAAAACAGGTTGTTCAAAATTGAACAAAATGTCTCCAGACAAGAACCACTGCATTCAGGCCAACCATCTGATGCCTTCAGGGGTGGAGAGAGGGAGAAAGGTACCCAATTGCTCTTATATAACCAGTATAAAGAGTTCAATTTCTTGAGGCTTTCCCTCTACGGGTATTTCCCATTTTGTTTCTGCTTGGTCTTCCTCCCCATCTTCACCTTCTCTGATCACATTAAAGCCAGAAACTGGAAAACATCCAGAGCTGGCAACCCATGACTATGTGCAAATATGTCAGCTAGGGAAAGCTGACTCCATCAAAGAGACTGCCCTAGTACAAAAGCAATTTACCCTGACACACCTTGGTTTATCTGGTCATTTACAAATTCAAGAAATACTACAGTAGGCTTAATATGCAAAAAGCTAGAGATTAAGCACTGAGCTATATCATAGAAACATGTAAGGAAGGGGACATACATTATCAATCTAAAACACACCCAAAATTGCTTATAAGCTAATGTCGAAATTATAGTTCAAAAACATAATTACACTAAAACACTTCTGTCAAGCGCTCTGAAGTATTCATAATGTGTGGGTTGGGCCCTGTTGTAGAGATGTATATTGAACCTGAACTGTCAACTATCATATGATCATTAATAGCAGGATACGTATATTTTTAGTAAGCTTGGTTAATTAATGACATTAAAAGGCTCTTCTGTCATCTTTGGAACCACATTTGGGGAATTTTAATTAAAAATTAAATTATTATCAAGCAAATTTATTTTTATCCCATATATTTCTAGCACTTTGAGACCTGTTTTTCAAAACTACAATTCCCTTTAGTGACTTTTTTCCCCAAAGAAATTCAAATTAAGCAAAGTGTGATTTACTTTTAACTGAAAGCTTAAGAAATGAACACTCTAAGCTCCTGCATCAGATTTAGTGCCCTATTGACCAGCAGCTGCCTGTCAAGCACCATAAAAACCCTTTCCCTGTGATTCTGCCATGCAGAACAATGGCTTAAGGACCATGCATCTTAACAGTGCCTGCCACTCAGAATGAAACTTTAAAGCTTTGTTCACAGATGCAGGGATCTACTATTTGACTAAATATTAAACCTTTTTCTTCCTATCAGAACTTTAATAATAAAAGGCTTTCATAAAGCTTTTTAAAAAATGATTTAGATATTGAATTACAATTATGTTTCTTTCCACCAATAAAAAATCATTTCATTATAAAACACAACTATTTTTATAATGAAGTTTATATCATAATGTAGATGATATTTTCTTATGATCCAAAGTAGACTCAAGCCATTTCAAAAGAACATCTAAATAACAGTATTTATAAAAACTGGCATAACAGTTAACCCAAAAATGTAGGAGGAACCCAGAGAAAACCTTAGCTCAAAATAACCTAAAACCAGCCTTCAGAAGCTGTTGGTCTATGTCCAAAAGAAAGGAGTCACAGAAAGACTTTACTGATATTAATTACTCATAAAGGAACCTAAAACCAGTATTTATACTTAACAATTTTTTAAAAATCCTCTAATTTCAAGATATCTGTTGACTCTCTACATACATTTTTAAACTTAAGAAAGTATGATTTTTGGGGAAAAGTGATTCTTCTTTGAAGTGAGATTTAACATGGTGAGCAGAGACTCAGCAATCTTCTGATTTAGATTTTTATTATTTTCCTGAAAGTCATTACTTTCCCAAGTACTTTCAAACATCCTTTCATTTTTTTTTCCCCCAGAACTGCTTCCTGCTTCTGTCTAATCAAATTGTATTAATTTATTTTCCTGCTAGGAATATACGAGCTTATTCATGTTTGTCATTCCATCCAACATTAAGTAATCTAATTTTTATTCACCTGTGCCTTCATTAATTCATTTATTTATGATTTTGGTCAATCTGGTAAGTGAAAAATAACGCCTAATTGATTCTTTAATATGCAATTCCCTGATTACTGCTAAATTCGAGCATTTGCCAGTTATTTTTAAAGAAAATTGACAAATAAGATTGTACATATTTATGGTGAACAACATGCTTTGAAATATATGTATTGTGGAATGGCTAAATCAAGCTAATTAACATATGCATTACCTCACATAACCCATCCAACAACTATCTTCTCTTTTCCCAAATCTTTTCTTTGCAGTAAAAGGCACCAAATCACCCTAGTTGCCCAGGCCAAAAAGGCAGGGTGCCATTCTTGATTTCCCTCAAGAAACTTCCAGATTGGGGTGCAGTGGCGCAATCCTGGCTCACTGCAACCTCTGCCTCCCGGGTTCAAGAGATTCTCCTGCCTCAGCCTCCCGAGTAGCTGAGATTACAGGTGAGCACCAAAATGTCTGGTTAATCTTTGTATTTTCAGTAGAGATGGGGTTTCACCATCTTGACCAGGCTGGTCTGGAAATCCTGGCCTCAACTGATCCACCTGCCTTGGCCTCCCAAAGTGCTGGGATTACAGATGCGAGCCACCTCGCCCGACACCAAACTTAATCTTGAGCAAGACGGGTTTGCAGTCAAGCACATCAAAGCAACCAACTAGACTTGTCAATTGTATCCTGAATACATCCTCTGCCTCTTCTCACTTCAATCACTTAAGTAACTTTTGAACTTTCTCCAATTTACTCTTCAGATTTCTGAGACACCAATCTGAATATATTTCTCCTAGCTTATGTCTCTAGCCTTGTTCTTCACTCATTGTTTCCCCAGTTACAACCAAGTCATACTGGATTTCTTTTGATTCTTCTGTTCTCTACTAACCCTGGAGCTTTGCATATTTAAGCCCTAACATGCATGTCATTCTTCGTATCACAGCTTGTGTTTTGCTTCCTCTACAAAGGTTTTCCTGGACTCTGAATCCTTAAGATTGTGTTGGTTATCCGAAATGTGTTCCTACAGCACCCTGGTCTGCCTTCATTGTATCTGTCATACTAAATTGCATCTACTTATTCAACTGTCTCCTCTAGTACAGAATGATCTTTGTGAGAACCTGGACTGTATCTTTTCATTATTTTACTTTGTGGTCTCACAATTAGCAAATAGCAATTGTACAATAAATATATTAAGAAAAAGTGCATGCAAAAATGAATAAATGCTCACATAAATACATTTACTTTTCATTTTTTTAGAGTTGGGTTCTCACTGTGCTGCCAAACTGGAGTGCAGTGGCACAGCCATAGCTCACTGCAGCTCCCAACTCCTGGGCTCAAGCAATCCTTCTACTTCAACTTCCCCCAAGTAGTTGGTACTACAGGCATGCAACACTATGCTTGACTAATTTTTAAAAATGTTTTCAGAGATGGGGTCTTGCGAGGTTGCCCAGGCTGGACTCAAACTCCTGGCCTCAAATGATTCTCCTGCTTTGGCCTCCCAAAGTGCCGGGATTATAAGCACAAACAACTGCTTCTGGCCTTGTATTTAATAGTTATGTGCATTCTTATTTAAAGAAAGCCCAAGAATAAGACTGAAAATTAGGGAGCAGTAGGCCTTTGCTGCCTCCATATTACTTGTCTCAGAAGATCCTTACATTGCACCAAGCTGCAGAAACTGGTAATGGAGGACAGTCAGAGAAGAGGTGATAATGGCAGGGGACAAGACAGGGGTGAGTTCGGAGGATAGGGCTTGCTCCCTCCCTCTCCCAAATAAACTCGATCTCTACCTGTAACCCAAGCCCTTTCTTGTGCTTGAACAGGTAGGATGACTCCTTGCCACTAACAAAGTTGAGTGACAGAACATAAGAGACAGAGAATAAATACTTATATCTGATCATCATAAACAAAAGACATAGTAATGAAGCTGTAATAGCTAAAACACAATTTAAACCAATATTTTAATCAGTAGCTCAGAAACCAATCTCCACCAACACAGCATTAAAAAAACCTGGGTTCATAATAACAAGACATATACTTACCCCCTGGTTTCTTCTTCATGACCCCTCCCCTTCTGGATTTTAATCCACTGTTCCAACTGCTGCATTGAATTTGTTCTCTGTATGACTCGATCAGCCTCTGTGTATAAGGGCCCTGTACTGGGGCGATTTCCACCTCTAAGATCTGCCAGGCTAACATTGACTATTTTGTTCTCTGAACTATTCAAGGTGACTGGTCTGTAGTGTGCAGTTTGAGCAGGGCATGCTGACCCACTCTCATATTCAGATGGCAGAGAATTCAGCTTTACACTATTAATTTTTGTTAACGGTCTATCTTGACCATCCTTCTGAAATCCGTATTTTTCAGCTTCTAATGCCTTTTTTTCTTCAATTTTGCTCATTTCCTTGTTTTTTTGATTGTTTTGGATCTCTGGTTTAATTAGAACTCTATGGTTGGGAATGTTATTGCTTTCCTTAGTTGGTGCATTTTCAGATGTAATCTTGTCCACTCTGAAATCAGAGAAGAAAATCATAGTAAATCAGATGAAATAATGCACATATTACTTCTGGGATTCAATCTAGGAAAAATTCTACTTTATGGGGGTGGGGGCAAGGGGACTGGAAAGGGTTACAGTGGACAAGTCTACACAAATACTCAATGCTGTGATATTAACATTCAAGCACAACACCAGAATGTATAAACAGAAAGGGGGGAAAAAGAAAACATAAAAGAACTAGAGGGTAAAAAGTGATGTGTGCTCCCACCATTAGGAATCTGAAAATAAAGCAAATTAAGACTGCCTTAAGACAGTTAAACCACAAAATCTACACTCCTTGTTGACTCATGAGACAAACATGAGTCTGGTTGTGGAAATGGCTGCAACAGGAAATTACAGTCTGATGCTATCAAAGATCTGAACCATATGATTAACTCCTTTTGTCTGTATTCAAGAGGAACTCAGTATGATTTTAGAGCTCTTGAAGTCTGACTGCACATGTCCGGCTTGCGACTCTGTTCTTACTAGCTGTGTCTTCAGGCAAAGTACAGAACACTTAAAGTGCCCTATGCTTCCTCTTTGGTAAATGGGTATGATCATGTCACCAAGATCAGAGGGTTCTTGTGAGAATCAGATGAGTTAATAAGTGGCTGGCACAGACCTTACTACCATCATAATTCTATCACATCAAGCAATCTTGGGTTAGAATCTGGCATCCCATGTCCACCTGGCCACTGAAAGAATGAGCTAGTTAACAGCATGTGTCTAGGTCACTTGACAGTTGTACTGCTCACTAATCACTTCCAGACTCTGAAAAGATCAAGCTGAGTGTCTGAACCTGCACGAAACTGCCAAGATCATGCCACTCTAGGAGGCCTCTCAGGAGCCAGCCAACCCTCCATATTCCAATAAATAAAAATGCTTCTATCAGAAACTAGGTTTGGTAATGCTGTCAATGTTTATGATGTGTGGAAAAGATGTAGATCTACATACATATATCTGTAATCAACTATAGATGAAGATATCTAGAAAGTTTGGAATATGGTCACTGAGGCAAAAAAAAAAAAAAGGTGACTATCTTTCTTGGAGTAAACTTATGAACCATCCATATATTTAGGTTAGATATAAACCATAGCTTCTAGATTGGAGGCAATATTAGAATTGGGAAAATTTACTAAGATAGACTATGTGCTTCTTTCTCCTGAAAAATAAAAGTTGGCCAGCAGTGGCAGCTCATGCCTGTAATCCTAGCACTTTGGGAGGCCAAGGTGGGTGGATCACCTGAGATCAGGTGTTTGAGACCAGCCGGGCCAAAATGGTGAAACCCAGTCTCTATGAAAAATAAAAAATAAAAATTAGCCGGGCGTGGTGGTGGGCATCTGTAATCCCACCTACTCAGGAGGGTGAGGCAGGAGAATTGCTTGAACCTGGGAGGTAGAGGTTGGAGTGAGCTGAGATTGTGCCACTGCACTCCAGCCTGGGCGACAGAGTGAGACTCCATCTCAAAACAAGAACAACACAAAGAAGGCATAGAAAATTTACCCTAAAAGCACGTGTATCCTTGCTATTTGGGAGGGCAGGAGTTTTAACATTAAACGTAAAATAACTGAAAAGATTTTTAAAACACAATTACTGTAGTCTATCTAAAGCTACTATTATTACTGCCATCATGATTATTATCATTATTATTTGAGACAAGGTTTCTTGCTCTATAACCCAGCGGGGAGTTCAGTGATGTGATCACGGCTCACTGCAACCTCAACTTTCTGGGTTCAAGTGATCCTTCCCTCTTAGCCTCCTGAGCAGATGGGACTACAGGTACAAGCCACCACACCCAGCAAATTTTTAAATTTTTTGGGGGACGGGGTTTCACTGGTTGCCTAGGTTGATCTTGAACTCCTGGGCTCAAGCAATCCTCCCACCTTGGCCTTCTAAATTGTTGGGGTTACAAGCATGAGCCACCATGCTCAGCCTAAAGCTATTATTTTAAATTAAAACTGTGGTGCGCTTTTTTTTCTTTTTCCCCAAGATTCATCATTGAAAAAATCATCAAAAAGACACATATGATGACTTTTCTCTAAATAGAATAAAGCTGACTCAGAAAAGTATGCTAAGGTACCATAAATAATGTAAAACTTGTGATCTAATTTTAAAAAGTGACACTTAAGTTATTGCAGAAAATACACTGAGATATATAAAATGAAAATAATGGGCTTAGAGATGAAAATTATTCAGAGAATCCATATTATACTTAGATTTTTTAAATTTTATTTTGGCCATCAATGATCTGCACACTAGGAGACTATGACATTGTAGTGAACAGGTGAAATACTTTATAAAGTTAGGGAAAATGAACTCTCAAGTTAACAACTGGATGTTCTATTAGAGTGATATGCTCTAATAAATATTTTAAGTATTTGAGTCATACAGCAAAATGAGTGCATTAGCTTAAAACCCAGCAAACAAAATCTCTCTATACTGACTTTCACTTTGAATGACTAAATCTAATGGGGTGGGATAAAAATTCCAACAACTAGGAGTAGAAGAAAACATGTAATTTCTATAGGATAATGGACGCTAAGCTGGGCACACAGGTGGTATTAATAAACCTTGTCTGAGTAGATTACACTAACACAGACGGCTGAAAATTGTATAAGCACATAACCAGTGAACTATCAGGTTGCCAAAAGACAAGCCAAACAATTGTCATCTTTATCATCCCAAATTATGGGTAATTATTAGTTTTTAGAGTGGGAAATTTAATAAAATAAAGTAGAAACATGCTGAAATTTGGAGAAAAGTATAATATACAATATTGAAATTATTTGGACAGAAATATTTTAATTATTATACAGATTTCTGTATTCTAAACAATTCCTTAACAATTTTGCTTGGAAGTTAAAGTATTGAAGTTATATTTTTATTTTTTTTGAGAGGATCTCACTCTGTTGCCTAGGCTGGAGTGCAATGGAACAGTCACAGCTCATAGCAGCCTCAACCTCCTGATTCAAGTGATCCTCATGCTGCAGCCTCCTGAGTATCAGGGACTACAGGAGTGTGGTATTATGCCTGGTTAATTTTTGTATTTTTGGTACAGATAGTGTTTCATCATGTTGCCCAGGCTGATCTCAAAATCCCGGATTCAATTGATCCCTCAACCTCCCAAAGTGCTAGAATTACAGGTGTGAGCCACCATGTCAGCCTGAAGATTTTAAATGAATTCTTTTCACCTACACATTTTCTCGTTATCAGTGCTAACCACCTCATCTTTACGCTACTCAGGTAATTTTTACACATGTAACTCCAAAAACAGATTTTCCTTCTATTTGCTCTCATCCTGGAATATGCATGTGGCAAAAGTGTTTTTTCTTAAAAATAGATGTCCTAGAGCTATATCCTAGACCCTCTTTTCTTTTCAGTTTTTGCCTAGTTCTAATTACTAGTGATTGGGTAACTTGATTTAGACTTGATATTTACAAAAATAGCACAAATACACAGCATCAACCTAAGTCTTTCAGCCAAAAAGCCAAGACTTTATTAAAATGCACACTAGAATAAGGAAAACAAAGGACTAGACGTATATTGTAACAATCCCTAATTTCCTGAGAAGAGGGAAAAAAGGCTAAACTTGCACAATAGCATCTTTCTTATATAAGATATGTGCTGAGCTGTCACTGACTGGAAGAAAAATTAACTTGCATCATAATTTTTTCTTCAAATTACAGGAATATATATATATATATTTATTTAAAAAGCACATTATACTACTTGTATTTATGTAGTCTGAGAATCAGATTTCCTCTAGCTAGATATATTGAAGAATATTAAAATGATTCATATCTTCAAGCAGGGAAAAACACATGGGTCAATTTTAACAGCACTTATCTATATTATTCAAGGAATCTGAGTAGTGGAGTTTCAATATAAAAAAGGCACAATTCATCAAGAAGTGGATTTATTTGGAACCAATCTAAATGCTTGATGAACTATTTTCTGGAGACATTCACTACAAAACAAAAATTAATCAGAAATGTTGAAAAAATGAAACTATCAAAATTTCTTACTGTAATTTATTACACTTTAGAAATATCAACACACTATTATAGAAAAACACAACTTAACTTCATAAAAATAAACTCTCTTCTAAGATTTAGAATCTTAAAAACACTATCTCAAAGGATAAAAATCTGTGTAGCTTTAAGGTAACAATTAAAAACGTACTCACCGGAAATTAAAGGTAATTCTGTAAGAAGAAAGAACATTCAGTTTGAATGTTAGGATTCTGCATTCACCCCAGTACACTGATAGGTGAAAATGAATAAAGAAGAAAAAGAAGAAAAGTGGAATAAAAATGTAGGTGGTATCGCAAACTAACAAAATGTGTATTAATTTAATTCAGAACAGGAATTGATCCCTGCTTTCTGAGGAAAAAATGATTTCATACCATGACTATTAAAATGATATGTACTATGACAGTGAAATACTTGCAAGGCATGGAATAAAACAGAAGTGGAAATAACCATCATTTTTTTCTACAAGCCTTTACCTTTTCACAGGTTCTGTCTGTACCAGGGCAGCATCTAACATGGCTTTCATCCACAACTCCATTTCTTTTCCTGTATCAGTGCAGAAATAATAGGTCCGCATGTTTGGATGGGCTGCCTGATTGAAAATGACACGATCATTTTAAATAAAAATATAGGATTCTGTAAAAGAAAAAGAAAAAAAGATAAGTGATTCCTGACATAGAACATTGCTATCAAATTTCAGAGTAAGTAGACTTATCTTTTATATGAGATATGGAAATCAATCAAGAAAAATATAGCTATTAACTTGAAAAATATATATTAATTTTCCCCCCTAACTTCACCCTTTTTCTTTTAGTTGTGTGCACACTCTAAAATTAAAAAAAAAAAAAAAAAAAGTGCATGGAAAGGAAAGGAGGTGAGAAATGAAGTACTTAGTGGTGCCTCTTCCATCTCCACATTTCTAACAACTTCCATTTACTGCAATTCACACCTCTTTTTTTTGAGACAGAGTCTCATTCTGTTGCCTAGGCTGGAGTGCAGTGGCACGATCTTGGCTCACTGCAACCTCTGCCTCCCTGGTTCAAGCAATTCTCCTGCCTCAGCATCCTGAGTAGCTGGAATTACAGGCATGTGCCACCATGCCCAACTAATTTTTGTATTTTAGTAGAGACGGAGTTTTGCCATGTTGGCCAGGCTGGTCTTGAACTTCTGACCTGAAGTGATTTGCCTGCCTCAGTCTCCCAAAGTGCTGGGATTACAGGTGTGAGCCACCATGCCCAGAATAAGAATATTTATTTAAGAATAAATATTCTTTATTCAAGAATATTCCCAGCAACCAGCAACAAAATTAATAGGAATGTACATGTTATGGCATTTCCCTCCTGTGTAACCAATTTCTTTAGGCGTCAAAAGGCACTGCTGTATTTTATAGGATCCTTTAAAGATATCTACACCCAAACACAAAAGATTTATAAATGATCCAAAATGGTGTTTCCTTTTTGAGCTGTTCCTTAATAAACTGCTCAAATGTTCTATGTTAAGATAATTAAAACCACCTACAAAGTGTTACTGGACCCTCTGAGTGGGGTTTTGGAAAAATAAAGACCACTGCCCATATTTGTGATCAATCTAAGGAACACTGGGGCTGGTGTCAAGACGATCCAGTTCCAGCCATGACTCAAGACACTAAGAGTCCCCACCCATGCTCGCCATCAGTCAAATGGAAATATTTACTAGATGATGTCAAAGTACGCAGTCTAGCTTTAAGTTCCATGCTTGTGTTCAATAATTGTCTATAAAGTTTCTACTTACCATTCTGATAAGCACTTGCATCAATGTCAACAAACTTAGCAGTGAAGCAGCTCACACATTCAGAGGAAACAATACCACAGAAGAGAGAAAGTGAAACAGCAATTACTATTCTTGTTACAGATAAAATTAAAACTAAACCAAATAATTGCAGAGAAAATATACTTAACATGCATGGTCACTTTTATTGCTATTTTAGCATTGTAGTATTTTTTAAGAGTCTAAAAACGCAGAAAAAGGTCCTACAAATAGCACAAATTGATAAAACATTTGCTAAACTGATAAGCAACAAAAAAAATTAAATTGATGGCCAAATAATAGTGCTACTATCATGCACCTCTACATGTGTACTTCATAAAGTTATAATTTTAAATTTTCAAAGTGTTAACCTTTGTTATAACATCATAAAATATTTAATTATGTTTCTCTGGTTTACACTGTTGATAAAAGTTTATTTTGATAAAGTTAATTTAAATATGAAAATACTCCCCTCTTATCCTCAGGTCTTTGCTCAAGTTACATTACCTTCTCATTGAGGCTGTCCATCACACAACCCCTTAACCTCACCACTATACCTTTCCTGTTCATACTCGGCTAATTTTGTATTTTTAGTAGAGACGGGGTTTTTCCATATTGGTCAAGCTGGTCTCGAACTCCTGACCTCAGGTGATCTACCCGCCTCAGCCTCCCATAGTGCTGGGATTACAGGTATGAGCCACCGCACTTGGCTTTTTTTTGGGGGGCAGCGGGGGTGGGGGTGGGGGCGGGAGTGGGGGTGAGGGTGGGGAGGGAGTCTTGCTCTGTCGCCCAGGCTGGACTGCAGTGGTACGATCTCGGCTCACTGCAACCTCCGCCTCCCAGGTTCAAGCAATTCTCCCACCTCAGGCTCCCCAGTAGCTAGGACTATAGGCAAGCACCACAATGTCTGGTTAATTGTTGTATTTTTAGTAGAGACGAGGTTTCACCATGTTGGACAGGCTGGTCTCAAACTCCTGACCTCAGTTGATCCTGACCTGCCTTGGCCTCCCAAAGTGCTGGGATTACAGGCATGAGCCACAGCTCCCAGCCTGCTAATGTAACATATTAATTAGCAAAAGTTGTAAATCAGCCTCAGTATTCTTTAAAAGTGATGCGAATTTAAAACTGAATCAATTTTATAATGGTATAAACATTTTCATTGTTAACTAGCAGCAGTTCCCCCCTCTTTTCTCTTAAAATGAGATTTCTGCAAGAACCTTATAGTTCTTACTCTAAAACAGACTGAAAAACTAGGTGACCTCTGAAATTTATTTTAGCCATAATCATGAAGCAAAAATGCAAAATGATTTTTGAAAACAAAAATCTCCAAAAATAGCACTGAAGACCTCTTACTTGAGAGTGATCCACAAACCAGTAATATCACAAAGATTGGTGGGTACTGTTAATCAGGGGGATCTCAGGTCTGCTTGGATTT
Organism: Theropithecus gelada; assembly: GCF_003255815.1. Taxonomy (NCBI): domain Eukaryota; kingdom Metazoa; phylum Chordata; class Mammalia; order Primates; family Cercopithecidae; genus Theropithecus; species Theropithecus gelada. Next base: position 113,330,698 of record NC_037679.1, on the reverse strand, counting down.
AATAACAGCAGATTTCAGATCTCAACTTCAGTGGTCTCTGTAAAGTACCTGATGATCACGATGTACTTAGACCCAAGAACATCTTGAACATCTTTGCCATTATTCTCTAAGTTTTTCAATAAATGTACATATATGTACATTTACTAAAAAAAAATTGTTGTCTCTTATGGTACTCTTCCTCCAAATTTATTATTAATAATAATTTTTTATTAATACAGGGTCTCACACTGTCACCCAGGCTGAACTATAGTGATGCAAATCTTGGTTCACTGTAACCTCTGCCTCCCGGGCTCAAGTGATCCTCCCACCTCAGTCTTTTGTGTAGCTGGGACTACAGGCACACGCCACCACACCTGGCTAATTTTTGTAATTTTAGTAGAGACGGGGTTTTACCATGTTGGCCAGCCTGGTCTTGAACTCCTGGGTTCAAGCTCTCTGTCCGACTCGGCCTCCTAAAGTGCTAGGATTAACAGGCATGAGCCACTGTGCCTATCCTATTAATAATTTTTTTTTGAGACAGGGTCTTACTGTGTTGCCCAGGCTGGACTGCAGTGGCATGATCATGTCTCACTACAGCCTTGGCCTCCCAGGCCCAAGTGGTCCTGTCACCTCGGCCTCCTAAGTAGCTGGGACTAGCCACGACACCCGGCTAGTATGGTTTTTTTGTTTGTTTTGTTTTAGAGACAGGGTCTCACTATGTTCCCCCGGCTCAACTCCTGGACTCAAGTGATCCTCCCACTTCGGTCTCCGAAAGTGTTGGAATTACAGGTGTCAGCCACTGTGCCCAGACCCCAAATTTATTATTAAAAAATTCAAACATAGAGTAACCTTGAAAGAATGCATAATAATCACCAGGACATCCATAATTATATTAATCAATTATTAGCATTCTGACATGTTCATTTTATCTAAAACCATTTGAAAGCACAGACATGAAGACACTTGATCCCTAAATATTTTAGCACGTGCTTCCTAATTAGAGGAACATTCTTCTATACAACCATAAGACAATTAATTAACATATTTTAAATACAAAAATCACTATAACTAAGATAGCTTTTTGTAATAATCTATGGCTCAATATCCATTTTTAACCAACGCAAGTTTTGAACACAGAATTAAAAACTGTATTATTTCCTTACCTTAAAAGCATATTTGCGATTAATGTGATCTTCAGAGGTAAGCAAAGCTATTTGAAAACTAGGTAACAGTATGCTTCCCAGGATACCCTCTTCTTTCTCATCTAGGAGATTTAACATCTGATTAGAATTTTAAATGTTCTCATGAAGCAAAGTTTTTCAAGATCTATTTTTGCCAAATCGAAAGGTTCTTGTATATAAATGAACTATATTCATGTTTAGGCAGGACTTTATAAGGTTTTAAATGAAAATACCAAATAGCACAAGAATTTATACTTCGGTAAATATACTGCATTCTACAAATCCCCTTTACGTGTCATTCACTGAAAATATACTGGCATGTAAGTAATGGCATTAATCCACTCACATCTCTGATAGGATTTAAATGCTCAACCATTCTAACCCCAGACACATGGCTTTCTTGGTTACACCCTTCAGGCTTTGCTCAAAGGTCTCATCAATGAGGCCTTCCTTGACTACTGTATTCCTTGACTACTGATGTTAAAATGCTATTTATTTAACGTTTTCTCTGTTCTCCTTTGGGAATGTTAACATTTCCGACTCTCAATACCTCCGGCATACTATATGTTTCAGCTATTTATTTCCTTATTATCTTTTTCTCCATGCTAGAATGTAAGTTCTATAACGACACTTGGAATGACAGTAGTAGATGCTCAAAAAATTTTGTTGAATAAATGAAGACACATGTGAATACATATTTAAACTATCCTATAAAAATTATATGCTTTTTAAAACATTTAACTTTGAAGGTTTGCTTTTACTATCATTCTGATACACAATAGTATGACTAAATTACAGGTCTACAAGGCAAGCACATAAAATATACCTAGGAAAATGATAAACATTAATCTTGACACAGTATAGATTCACATGATTAACTTGCTGCTTGGGGGAAGAGATGTTTATGAAACTTGAAATATGTACTTCACTGTTATAGACCTATAAGACACGTTAATAAAGCTGTGTCATCAGGCTAATAAACTCACCAAGGAGAAACCATAAATGGGAAGTCTTTTTATTATGCTTGCTGTGTGTGCCTTTTTTTTTTTTTCCCTAATTATCAAAAACTTAACAAGGGATTTTATTTATTTCGTCCTCATTTCCAGAGTATCTGGTGAAACATCCAAAAGGGAAAAAGTTATATTAAATGGAGACTTTTTTCAGTAGCTTTTCTCATAGCAATGGAACAAAATTTTGTTTTTACTATTCTGTGCTCATTCAGGTACAAATCACTAATATGTAAAAGAATGAACGAAAGTATAGATTTAATCCAAAAGGTTAAAAAGAGTTGGAAAGCAGTCATGAATTACAGAGAATGTGACAATTTAAAAGAATAAGTCAAACCCTAATTTTGAATCCAATTTTATGTTTTATATTTATATAAAGGGTATAGTCAGAAACAGTACATGAAGTCATCTTTATTAAAAAATCATTTTAACCAAATAATACATCCTTCTATGTTCCATAATAAAATAATCTTTCCTAAAATTGCTTCAGAATAGACAGAGGCACTAAAGCACAGGGTGATTTCCCTAGATTACCTGAGGCAGTTTTCCTGCTGCCCAGCACTAACTAGCTGTGAAATCCTAGCCAAGTTATTGATGCTTAGTATCTGTTTTAAGATCTATAAAACTGAGGACAATAGGACTTACCTCAAAAGATTGTTGAGGGTTAAATGAGTTAGCACATATAAAAAACTCAGCACAGAGGGTGAAGCATTAAATAAATATTGCCATTATTATATAAAATTAAAGACAGTGCATATAAAAAAATCTTCGCCTGTCAAATGACTACCCTGAGTTCTTCAGCTTCTTAAACTGCTTCTAATCATGACCTTCTTCTGTTTAGTTCTATATCAATCCTGACTGAAGCACTGTCCTAGTTTCCATCACCTAGAGAGCCTCATAGACTGACAAAGAGTAAGTACTGAGTAATGTTTGTAGAATGAAAGAACTCTCCACAGGGTCAGCCAAGGCCTTTCTGAGATTGCATGGCAGCCCATTTTCTTTTGTCTCTGCCATTTCCTTCCTTCACTTTGCCACAGCTGATGGTTCCAAGAACAACACTCTCCAAAAAGCTTTCTACATATTAATCTCCATCACGGAGTTTGCTTCCTAGGGAACACAACCTGGGACAGGAGCCAGGAGAATCTCAACATTTTACTGGACAAGTGACGTTTTAGATTCCCCATTTCTACTTAGTTTTAAAGATATTTGGGAATAAGACAAAAAAAATACATGCAATTACAACTGGGTAAATATCACTAATTATCATGTATAACCTGGAATACTCCAACACTCTGTTAACTGGTCTTTTGGCTTCTAATTACAGTGCTAGAGTGATTTTCCTAAAATGTACTCCTGATCCTACTATTATTCTTGCACTCAACATAGAGTTCATTAGAATGGCAAACAAATGCCCTCTGTGCCTTAATCTACCTTTTCATTTTTTTTCTTAAGAGATGAAATCTATGCTGCCCAGGTTGGTCTTGAACTTTTGGGCTCCAGTGATACTCTTTACTCATCCTCCTGAGTAGCCGGGACTACAGGCAGGTACCACTACACCTAGCTCGATCCATCTTTTAAACCTAACCCCTGGTGGGTCTTCTAGCAATGTAAGTTCTATACATAGTTTTACAAATATGCCAAGCATTCTCATTCATGCTTTGCACGTGATTTAAGTCCTTTGCCCAGATCACTCTTCTTTCCTGATTGCTTTCTTGTACAGACCTGGCCAACACTCATTCAACATAACTGAGAACCTACTATGTCATTCTTTCCAGACTCCTTCAGCTAATCTGTGAGTTCCATAACCATAGGGGTTTATTGTATTCATTTTTGCATCTTTACCTAATAAGGCATCTGTTGTATCAAAAAAGCTCACTGCTAGCTGCCACCTTTGTCTAAGTCATTATCACCTCTATGTAATAACTCCTAGCTAGTCTCTCTGCTCATATCCTTCAACTTTACAATCCTTCCTTCAATAGTAGCTTGAGTGAGCTTTTAAAAATGTAAACCAAAGTGCATCATTCTTATGTTAAAAACATTCAATTGTTTCCTTATGACATTTGTAGTAGAATCCAAACTCCAATAGACTCCTACATGGTGTGATCTCTATTTCTCTATCCTTTCCTATTGCTAGCTGCCTCCAGCTCAGCAGACGGGTTTCTCCCTGTTCTTTCCACAATTCAAGCACTTTCTTACCTTACAGCCTTTGCACTACTCTCTCTTCGCCCGGAACACTCCACACCTCTGGCTCCCCTTTGTCATTTAGATCTTCCTATCTAAAAGACCTACCCAGAGTACGGATCCATAGAGATCTTTCCCTTATGCTCACCTTTCATATTATAACCTTGCTTTCCTAAAAAGCACTTATGGTCTTGCTTAATCATATGAGCTTATTTACTGTCTCCCTGATCTCTCTGGAATGTAAGATTTATGAGAGCTCTCTCTTACGTTGTTTTGGCAGCACCTGGAATGAAGCAGGTCCTGCTCAATAAATATTTAATATCTGTTGAATGAATTAAGTTCTATGGTAAGTTTAGTCAATAGACTGACTACAGAATAGAGCAGTCAAAGTGCTCTCTTTATAACAATGGGCTCACTATATGCCTAATATGTGGCAAAGAACAGTGGGAACTTGGGCTTTCATCTGGTATTGGCTGCTAACCTATTGTTAAAAAAAAAATAGCAAATCAGTTATTTATCTCTGTCTTAATTTCCATATCTGTAAAACATGGACTGATCTCCAAAAAATTCTGGTCAGTAGACTAGATGCTTTGAGAAATGGAGAAGAAATGAATGGGGCCACTGCCCTCAGCATTTGAGAGAAGAGAGGATATTTGAGTGGTGGCGAAAACTTGTGATCAAGAGAATAGAAATCAACAGTGTCAGCTCTGGAGTCAGAGTGCCTGAGTTCAAATCCTGCCTGTGCCACTTGCAAGTTGTGAGACCTGGGGTAAGCACTTTGTATATCAGTTCCCCCTTGTGTGCAACGAACATAAGATTCCCCACATTATCAGGTAGCTGTGAGGGTTAGATGAAATAGATCATCTATATAACTTGCTTAGCACAGTACTCAACAAATTGTAAATATGCAAAAAAATATATTCAGGCTATTATGATCATCTCACTAAAATCTGGTTATTTTAATTTAAAACCTAACATTTCTTACTGACGAAATAGTAAAAATACATAATATCATATACTTCTTTCCAACAGTCTGCACAGCAGTCATCTGAAATGAGTTAAATGATATTTCTCTTGTTTCTACAGTTTCTTCTTTTTAATATTCCTCCTGTCTGGGAAACTACTAAAATGAATAAATACATTGCATATAAAATACAGGTAGTTAATAAGGAATCTCAGACTCAGCATGGCTTTTCTTTTTTCCAACTTCTATTGTAGGTTCAGGGGTACACATGTGGATTTGTTACAAAGGTAAATTGCATGATGCTGAGGTCTGGAGTACAAATGAATCAGTCTCCTAGACAGCACACTACCGAATTGGTACTATGTGTTCAGCCCTCCCCTCTCTTGTGCTCCCCAGTGTCTACTGTTCTTATCTTTACATCCATCAGCATGGCTTCTGATTCACTTTTACATTTTTCAAATATGATCAAAAGCTTTCCTATTATAGTAAAAGTGATGAGTCCCACCTTTCCCTGAGCAACAACAATAGCAAATTACAAGGAATTCAGTGGGTTTTTTTTTTTTTTTTTTTCAAATTAACATCAACAAATTCTTGGCTGGGCATGGTGGCTCACGCCTGTAAGCCCAGCACTTTGGGAGGCCAAGGCGGGTGGATCATTTAAGGTCAGGAGTCTGAGACCAGCCTGGACAACATGGTGAAACCCCGTCTCTACTAAAAATACACACAAAAAATTAGCCGAATGTGGTGGCGCACGCCTGTAATCCCAGCTACTTGGGAGGCTGAGGCACAATAATCACTTGAACTTGGGAGGCAGAGGTTGCAGTGAGCCGAGATTGCACCACTGTACTCGAGCCCAGGCAACAGAGCAAGAATCTGTCTCAAAAACAAAACAAAACAAACAAACAAAAAAAACCCCAACAAATTCTTATATTAGAAATTTAAAATATTAGAAATAGTAAACATTTCTTGTTATAAGTAGTCCATAAATATACTGAAAAAGAGACGAAAAGAGAAATTATAAGCTTAAGGATAATGCCTGAAATACAACTCCTAACTTTCTGAAAGAATGGGAAAACCCCTAAGGAAAATTGTAGAGTAAGCTTAGCATTTAACTAAAGATAATACCACAATTGCAGCCTAAGGAACATCTCTAGGACAAAATGCAATTTTATAGGGTTGGTTAATTCTGACTCAGCAGTAATTCTCAACTACAGCTTTCAGATGGAAATGATTTAGTAATTCCAAATTTTGAAGGTTAATATGTATTATAATGCCTCAATACACAACTATAAATTTTGCCACAGGTCTTTTGTGTAGTCAAAAAACGTAAAATCAGTTCTAAAACTCTGTTATATCTTTTAAGTTATACTTCTCAAGAAAAGTCATAAATTATTAATTATGGGTTGACAATCTAATTCTTTCATGATGGTTTACAACCAAAGTTTAAAGTAGAGAAGAAGGAGAGATTATCCAGATTCATGATTTTATACTGTAGGTGAGGCAGATTTCTCTGGAGAGCACCACCTAGGTATGCCTTTAATTGGCAGTAAAAAACTTTGTATTATCTTGTAGTATCTAAGAGATCCATGTGGCATATGAAAGAACTCTGGATTTTTACTTAAAACTGAACTAATAATTTACTAACCAGAGAAAGGGTATCAGTGTTTATTAAAGAAAAGTTCAAAATGAAAGTATTTCTTTGTATTTTATGTTTTTCACTTGCTGTTACATAATAGTAGTCCCTAATATTCTAATATCATTTGCTGGAGAGCAGAATTGGGTGCCTGATGGACCCATAAGCTAGATCTGACAAAACTGACATGTGAAAAGAACCTCCTCAAACTAAGGATTGTATCTATTAAACACTGAATTCAAGTGTAGCATTATAGAGCAAAGATTCGGGAAGCTGACCAAACATGGTCTGAAGCACCATATTTATTCTGTCATAACCTCAAAACTCAGAATGATATGTCAAAGAAGAAAAAATCTGTTTGATATTATTTGTTGATAATAAAATAGCACGCAGAATTACAATACTTTTTTTTAGAAAAGTATCTGATACTTATATTACATATCAATTACAAAATAATACACTAAGACAGTAGGGTAAACTTACCTCTATAATAAAAGAGGCAAAGGTCAGAAAGCACAAACCAGCGTTTCTTCCACAATTTCATGCCAGTACTGTCCTGGATTAAATCAGCATATTTAAGGATTATTTCTCAAACAACAAAAACTCACATGTTGTGCATTTATTTATGTATTTATTTATGTATTTATTTATTTATTTATTTTTATTGTTTTGAGACGGAGTTTCGCTCTTGTTGCCTAGGCTGGAGTGCAATGGCGTAACCTCAGCTCACTGCAACCTCTGCCTCCTGGGTTCAAGCAATTCTCCTGTCTCAGTCTCCAGAGTAGCTGGGGTTACATGCACCTGCCACCACGCCAGGTTAATTTTTTTGTATTTTTAGTAAAGACGAGGTTTTACCATGTTGGTCAGGCTGGTCTCTAACTCCTGACTCAGGTGATCCACCTGTCTTGGTCTCCCAAAGTGCTGGGATTATAGGCTTGAGCCACTGTTCCTGGACTTGTGCATTTATTTAAAGTAAACTTTTAAAACAAGGTATGTTTGATACATATGTAATATAACCTAACTAAAAGGCCAATTAAAATTTTGGAGGTAGTTTTCTAGGGCCTTAAGATATTCCCAACTAGACTGGTTTCCGAAAATACCATTATGCAAAGGGAACATATTAAGGCAATTTGATTTGGCTTCATATTTGTAAGCAATTTGAAATTCACGCTTCTCAACATAAACATCTGCTAGGATAAGAATGATGTAACCATGCAGCAGTGCATGCATTCTGGTAAACCAGATTTAATAAATATGTTAAACTTCAACAAGAAGAAAAATATGTGAATTGAAGTTATTCCAAAGGTAATGCAATTTAAAATGACTGTGAATAAAGAAACCTTAATATACAAATACGTTTTATAAACATTTTTTTTCCTTATGTCTATAGTTTGGGATTTGCTCATCATGTAAAAAAGAGAGACGATTTGTCAGCTATTTGTAAGTAATTTAGTTCTTTAAAATATCAGGCTCAAACAAAATTAGAATTTTAATAAAAATTACGTTCCCCATATCCAATGTAGCCAAATTGGAAGTAAAAATTAAACAGATACCACCCCCCCCCCAAAAAAAAAGAGAGAGAGGCCAGGTTGGATGTGCATTGATTAGAAATAAGTTTATTTCTAGCTGTGGGCAATGACTTTAAAATTACAGAAATTAACATGGGTGAAATCTTTCAAAATAAAAGATTTGACCTTAAAATTCACAGCTATACCAAAAAAGAGACAAAAAAAATGGTAAATGGTATCTTTTTTTTTTTCCTCGAGACAGTCTCACACTGTCACCCAGGATGGTGTGTAGAGACACAATCTCAGCTCACTGCAACCTCCACTTCCCGGATTCAAGTGATTCTCATGCCTCAGCCTCCCAAGTAGCTAGGATTATGGGCGTGCACCACCACAGCTGGCTAATTTTTGCGTTTTTGGTAGAGACGGCGTTTCTCCATGTTGGACAGGCTGGTCTTGAACTCCTGTGCTAAGGTGATCCACCCACCTTGGCCTCCCAAAGTGTTGGAATAACAGGCATGAGCCACCACACCCAGCCATCTTCAATTTCTTAATTATATTCTTTCTTTAGTACGGCTAAGGGACACTGTAAACAAATATGTGTCACACACGTATTACAAAATAAACACTTTTTTTTGGAGACAGGGTCTTGCTGTGTCACCCAGGCTGGAGTGCAGTGGCATGATCATACCTCACTGCAAGCTCAAATCCTGGGCTCAAGCGATCCTCAAGCGATCCTCCCACCTCAGCCTCCGGAGTAGCTGGGACTACAAGTGTGCACCACCACCACCACACCAGGTTAATCTTTGCTTTCGTTTTGTTTTTTTTTAAAGTAGAGATGAGGTCTCACTGTGTTGCCCAGGCTGATCTTGAACTCCTGGGCTCAAGTGATTCTCCGGCCTTGGCCTCTCAAAGTGCTGGGATTACAGGCGTGAACCACTGTGTTTGGCCCAAAATAAACACTTGTTAGAGAAGCTACTTGGTAATACTTTTGCAATGCTAAATTAACCATGGGATCAAGAAATAAGAACAAGAGCTATTTTAAATAAGGAATGCCATTAGGCTATTAGGCTCAATTTTGCACTGAAATAGTTGATCATAATTTGGACTTATTAGAAAGGCTAGCTGGAAAATATGGAGAAAATTTTCTATTAGAAACTGGGCTGGGTATGGTGGCTCAGGCCTGTAATCCCAGCACTTTGGGAGGCCAAGGTGGGTGGATCATTTGAGGAAAGGAATTCAAGGCCAGCCTGGCCAAGGTGGTGAAAACCTGTCTCTACTAAAAACACAAAAATTAGCTGGGCAGTAGTGGCATACTCCTGTAATCCCAGCTACTTGTGAAGCTGAGGCAGGAGAATTGCTTGAGCCTGGGAGGCGGAGGTTGTGGTGAGCTGAGATCATACTGCTGCCCTCCAGTCTGGGCAGGCCATAGAGTGCCACCCTGTCTCAAAAAAAAAAAAAGGGAAAAAAAAAGAAACTAAATGTGAAAAAACCTTTTAGCCTGGATAAGCTTAAATGTCAGATGGTTTAAATATAGTCAACCATCTTTAAATAAAAATTATGACTATTAATAAATAAAAATCATTAAGTCACCTGAAAGCAATTAGCAATATTTAACAGAATAAATTGGCACCAATGAACTAATATTTAACTTGCTTTGTATCATCTGTACGTATATATAATCAGAAAGAAAGAAACAAGCCTTGAAGATTGAGGATGTCACCTCAGTTATTTACCAGTCACTTATCACCCAGTTGCAAACTGGAAAATAGCTTCTATGTAATTGAAATGATGTCAAAATCCAAGGAGGTAACGTACATACATCTTTACTAATTCCAAAACTAATAAGGTTTCAAAATAGCTTAGATAGCAAGTTCCCCAGTCAGTGCAACAATATAAACCCCAACTTATCAGGATGCCTGAGAGTAAACCCTATATGTGCAAATTAAAAAGAAAAGAAAAAGTAAAGAAAACATAACCAAAAAACGTAAGAGAAAGAAAGAGTAGTCTCATATTATAGAATCAAAAATCTGAAAAAACTCAGAGAAATCTGAAATAATTATAAAATCTCTGTATAAATAAAGGGGGGAAATACACAACTGTATATTTCTCTAACAACTTTCATATCAATAGAAAAATGAATAACACCCTTGTATTAAGAGTTATTTCAATTTTGGCTTTTAAAAATATTCCTGTCTAGATACTTTTACCATGCTATTTCTTATCATTTTCATACAGCATATATTTAATTTTAAATCTAGAAACACCCATAACAAACACACAAGCTCTGTTCTAAGTAATGTCCACTCCTTTTTCTGCCTTCACTGTTCCCTTGATATTCTTCAGGGGTAACAAGCAAAGAACCTGGGTGGCTTCTCCATAGTTCCTTCTTAATTTTATGATTTTATAGAATTGTCTTTGGTACATTCAGTTTAAAAGGTTCCTTCTAATTTTGTCTTTTGTTTCATATCAAATAAAAAAAAAATACCTGTTTATAAAGCCAACCTCGTCTGACCACGGGTGCATTAGGATTCCTTTTAATTGAATTTGACCTCTTTCCAAAATTATGAACTTTTTTTGAAGCTCGTGAAGTCTAAATAGAAAAAGAGCATGACAGAAAATGTATTAACGTCTAGAGATTTGAGCTTATTTTCCTCTTAAAATTTAATCTCTTTTCAGATTTTCCCAAGAACTGCAGGACTTAAATCTTTTCAGAAAAATTATTAAAATTCTACTTTTGCTGGGTTAGTTTTTTGAAGTGTAAGAATTCTGCACCAAATTTTTTTCCCCAGGATATCAAAAGTTTTACAATATTTCCTTTAAAATCCGGACGGGATATACAATTTTTAGAAACACAGAGTATGTGGCAGTATTTTGTCCTATCTGCTATATAAAATGAATAGATCTTGAATAAAGACTGTTAACAAATCTTTAAGAATAAACCAAACAACAGAACTTTTCCCTTTATATCTTCATTTAATAGTGCAGGTTCAATTAAAGAAAGTTAACAGCACTCAGTCCGAGGAGAAATATACAGAGATTAAATATAAACAAATATATCACATCAAGTCAAAACAAGACAGGAAGGATCTGCTTAATGTGATGTAGTATTTTCTTTTTTATGGACAACTCTGAACTTAAACCAGACAGATGGGGTTTACTGGATTCTTCAATGTATACATAAAGATACACAATCTTTAAAAATACTGGTATGCTTACCATGAAGATTTATTTTGGCAGGAATCATAGTGGTGACCAACAAAAATGAAAACAATGAAGCTATAAAGTAACATAAAATTATCTCTTACTTTTCTACTTGTTTAGAATCTTTGGAAATCTAGCATACTTCATTAGAATTTTGTTTTGGGAAGCTTTTATTAGTATATAAGAAAATTTTAAGGCCCGATATCAACAAAATTTTTCCTAAAGCATGTTTTCTAGATAGACTTTAATTTACTTTCAAACACATAGTGCTTAAAAACAGTATAAAACTCAAATGACATAAAAAGATACACAAAGATCAATCTACTTCTCACTCTCGGGCTCCAGCACCCAGCTAACCCCACTCGCAACTGTGGGGCAACCAGTATCACTGTTATGTGTGTGTCTATCTATCTAAAATAACTGTTCTCATGATTAATGAATATTTTTCTGAAATGACCGCATATTTTAATATCCACTCTTCTGTTCCATTATTTCTTGGAGCTCACTATATAAACAGAATGCTTATTTACCCATACTGTTGTCAATGTGCTGTGTTATGAAACTTTCTGACCTTTGGAAATCTGTAAGTGCAAATGGTGTCTTTTTCTGGTTTTAATTAGTATTTTTCATATTATGGATGAGGCTGAGTATCTTTTTTCATATATTTAAGGGTAAATTCCATTTTCTTTTCTGAAAACTGATTTCATATAATTTGCCCATTTCCAAACTGGCACGTAAGCCCTTTTCTTATTGATTCACAGTACTTCTTTAATTATAAGGAAATTATTCTTTAATCGTTATATGAATTGCAGATACTCTGCATGGATAATAATTACATGCGGTTGAATTTCTCATTATTTTATATTGTTACTTCTGGGTTTTATGTCATATTTAGAAAGCCCATCTACATTCTGATCTTTTTTTTTTTTTTTAATCTTCCATTGTTTTTTTCTAGTGCTTTTATAGTTTTGTTTTTAACATTTCAACAACTGATCCATCTAGAAAATTTTTGGTGTAAAGTATGAGGAACAGATTCAACTTTCTTTCAAGACAATGACCTAGTGGCTCTCAATCCATTCATCAATTTCACCAGATTTTAATTGAAATATACTCATAAAGCATTATGCTCAGTTAGCCTGTTGGACATATGTTACTTAATAATCAGAAATTATTTATATTATTTGAAAATTTACATTCATTTATAATCTCCTAACAAAATTTTATTTCAAAAACCTTAACAGGCATTTAAATACTATTATTATAATTATCTATTTCCTTACAATAAACATAATTTACTATTACAATGGTTTTGCTGAAAAATGTTTTCTCAATCTAAGCATTCTTATAGTCAGATAATTTGATTTCTAGGCTATTACATTAATCATCACCTTTAAAACTTTAGAGTGTCCATTTTCTCTCACAAATATCATTATATTTCTAAAACTATTCCAAACTTAAAAACTTAAGTCTTTGAATTACAATCTTATTACTTTATATTTCAGGCTGCAATTGCTGCTTCTATCAATCACCTCCAAATTCATGTAGTAATAAAAATGTAATGATTATTCTATAATTTTAAGTCCACTATGAGTAATGGTATAGATACTGTTTACTCCTTATCAATAATTAATATAAAGCAAAATAACTTACTCTGCCTACAGGGCTCATTGGATGCACTGCATAATCTGAAGTCACGTTATAGTTAGAAGCTTCATTTATCATACTTATAGGTCGTTCCTTCTTTTCTTCAGATGTCATGGTTGCAACAGTCCTGAAAATATATGTCAAAATGCTAGAACTTGCTGTGTATGTAACTCACTTTACAATAACACTTCCCTACAGTTAACTATGCGAGTGTACTACTTTTTCACACTACGTGGATCCTAGTTACTCTAGAATCAGGCCTTGATACTTACAACAACTTTAAATACAGCTAACACTTTTCCTAAGTCAAAAACACATTATTATCATGTTTATTTATTATTATGTTTTAAGACAGGAGTCTCACTCTGTTGCTCAGGCTGGAGTGCAGTGGCGTGGTCTTGGTTCACTGGAGAATCTGCCTCCCAGGTTCAAGTGATTTTCCTGCCTCAGACTCCTCAGTAGCTAGGACTACAGGCACGCGCCACCATGTCCGGTTAATTTTCTATTTTTTAAGTACAGTCAGGGTTTCATCATGTTGGCCAGGCTGGTCTCGAATGCCTGACCTCAAGTGATTTGCCCACCTTGGCCTCCCAAAGTGCTAGGATTACAGGCATGAGCCACCGCACCCGGCCTATCATGTTTATTTTTAATAGGCATTATTGCAGATATTCTACTTGGTCATCCAACTGAAAAATTAAAAATGAATTATAAGATTATTCTAATTTAAAAAGCAATAACAATTTCAGTAACTAACTCTGTGAATAGCTCTATAGTATAATACATTCTTACACATATTTCATTTGACGCTTATAAAACTCTTGTGAAATAGTAATTATCACTATCTGATTTAAGGACGAGAAAACTGAGCTCAAATTACTTTAATAATCTAACCAAGTTTACATAGTTTCTCTATGCTTGCATCCCGGGCTCTTGAGCTTACTGTGTTTGAAGTACTATAAAAATAGCTTCTGAGATTACATTCCTCATGAAAAAATGTTTAAGTCAGGTTTCTATATGACACATCATGAACAGCTGGCATTCTGTTATTATACTTGACTACAAATGTCCAGATAAGAAAGCTGTTAAATTGAAATATAAATAACAGCAATTTCAATGCTAACCCAATTTTGAATACAGGCATTCCATGAAACTCTTTACTTACTGTTCATTCACTACAAAAATACAATTGTCCTGTGATGGTTGTCCTGTGACTGGATGTTTGCAGGTCACTTTCCTTTCATTATGGCTGAAAAAAGAATAAAAGAAAAACAGAACGTGTAGGTATTTAAAATGCCCATTTATTTATTGTAACATTAAAGTTAGTCTACAAAGGAAATGAAATTCAAACTCCCAGCCTTTTTGTTTGTTTGTTTGTTTTTGAGATGGAGTTTTACACTTGTCGCCCAGGCTGGAGTGCAACGGCACGATCTCAGCTCACTACAACCTCTGCCTTCTGGGTTCAAGCGATTCTCCTGCCTCAGCCTCCCGAGTAGCTCGGATTACAGGCACCCACCATGACGCCCAGGTAATTTTTTGTATTTTTAGTAGAGACAAGGTTTCACCATGTTGGTCAGGTTGATCTTGAACTCCTGACCTCAGGTGAGCCACCCGCCTCGGCCTCCCAAAGTGCTGGGATTACAGGCGTGAGACACGGTGCCTGGCCACCAGCCTTTTGAGATTCCTAAATATATCTTTCCTACTATCTATTGGGAGTGCCTGTGTGTGAAAATGTTACTTATATTTTTACAAAACAGTTAAATGCATCCCTTCTCAGTCTGGTCTCAATCCTTTTTCATTATTTTATAAACAAAAGTAAGTTGCAGGCCAGGTGCTGTGGCTCACACCTGTAATCCCAACACCTTGGAGCGCCAAGGAAGGTGGATCACTTGAGGTCAGGCGTTCAAGACCAGCCTGACCAACATGGTGAAACCCCATTTCTACTAAAAACACAAAAATTAGCCGGGTGTGGTGGCGTGTTCCTGTAGTCCCAACTACTCAGGAGGCTGAGGCAGGAGAATTGCTTGAACCTGGGTGATGGAGGTTGCAGTGAGCTGAGATTGTGCCATTGCACTCCAGTCTGGGCAACAGAGAAAGACTCTGTCTCCCCCCAGCCCCCTCCCCTCAAAAAAGTAAGTTGATTTGGCTGTTTGGCTCTTTACATTGCATTGTAAAATACAAAGATTACTGTATTTTATACTTCATAGGTGGGTCATGAAAAATAAGTATGAGTGTCTACCTACCTCCACTGTTTCATGGTCCAACATGGGTGCATTACAGAGTACTAATGCCAAATTCATAAATGGAAAGAAAACCTAACAGTACTACTATATGTGCACCAGTACCTTAAAAAAATAGAAGGTTCTGAAACAGGAATACTTTACAGTGTTTCTGTTTTACAAAACAACCTTTGTATAGATAATGTAATGAGATTAATTTTTTGACACTTGAGGAAGGTATGTTGTAGAAAAAAAATGAAATCTGAAGGAGAAGCAAAAATCTTAAGTAGATGAAATGTGGAAACAACAACAAAGAAACATCTGTTATGTTTACTGAAAAAAATTGCTTTGAATTAAGTTATGATTATATTTGGAGAATTAGATGTTTGCCTAAGAAATAGTATTCTTTCTAGGTTGAGTGATAAGGTCTTCAACTGTTCTTGAATGAAAGAAGGAAAAAAACCCCTATTCATTTAAGCCAAAAATACTAGATGCTCGAAATAATATGCAATATACATTGATATATTAAATAGTCTATAATAATTTTCATTAAGTCATATACCATAAAGTAATCTGTAACAGAGACCCATCATTGACATGCCTGACATTAGAAAATTTACCTTGTAAGGTCTGTATTGAATATTAGTTTTTTTTGTTAATCTTAAAATATTAGTACATATGCTCTGTATGGTGAGAAGTCTATAACCACAACCTGCAAACTTCCAGGTAAATTTCATATGCTTAAGTTCTTTTTCCAAATCCTAATTTTCATATTTTTTTGGGTAACTCAATACCCTGAAACTTAATCCATTAAATAAAATTGAAACTCTATAAATATAAAGATATAGATAAAGTTTTTTTAAAATTCCGTATTGACTATTGTAAAAGTAGAATCATTAATGAAACACAGTGTTTCTATTATTCCTTAATTCAAGTGGTCTAAGAAACACATAGAGCCAACTGTTAATATTTAGAAAAACTTTAATAGATACAGCACTTGACACCCTGGGAGGTAGCTGGCTCACTGGTAGGTCCTGACCATTGTCCTTGGCACAACGGAGGAGTGACTGCTGAGGACCACAGGAAGGGCAGGGAAGGGAAGATAATGATTCTAGCCTTTTCTCAATTTTACCAAAGTTTGTCCCCTGTATTATTACAAATTGTATGTTTTCATCTTAGATCTGCCATTCTTTTCCGCATTTCACAAGTTGTTGTTGTTGTTGTTTTGCTGGGCCTCAAAATCCAGATCAAGAGAATCATCAGTTCTGCTACAATGCTTGCTGGAACTGTTTCAACATGATTTGTATGTTAAAGGAACAATTTGAGCATAATACGACTTTGCACTTGCTTATGCATGATTTTATCTGTGAGAGACTCTAGATGGATGCAAAAAACTGCACCTGACAAAACCCAGCCACACAGGAGTACACAAAATGTATATCTGCACACACCTCAAACATGTAGCAGCTACTTCAGTTCATTGCCTGTTTTATGAAACACACTTATCCACATCTGGTGATACAACTTTTTTTTCTTTTCTTTTTTTTTTTTTTGAGACAAAGTTTTGCTCTGTTGCCCAGGCTGCAGTGAAGTGGCACAATCTCAGATCACTGCAACCTACACCTCCTGGGTTCAAGCGATCCTCCTGCCTCAGCCTCCCAAGTTAGCTGGGATTACAAGCATGTGCCACCATGCCTGGCTAATTTTTTCCATTTTTAGTAGAGATGGGGTTTTGCCATGTTTGCCAGGCTTCTCTTGAACTCCTGGCCTCAAGTGATCCGTCAGCCTTGGCTTCCTAAACTGCTGGGATTACAGGTGTGAGCCACCGCGCCGGGCCTACAGCTTTCAACTCAATTTCAGATAACCTTCCCCCCAAAACTTCCCAAAAATTAACGTGCTGAAACCCTTTCAACACCTAGTTACTTTCACAAGCAAACTGCGGGTCTTTTTCAAGGCCAAATGTCATATTTATTATGCTACCATTTTTATTCGGTTCCTGTATGTGTTGCTAATGAAGTTTTTGAGTGGTGTGCTCCTAAATCCACTCCCCCCGGCAAGCCCTGCTTTTTTTTGTTTCCAGATTTTGCACGATGAGGTGATTTTTAGAGACACACATGCTATATTTTTGCAAAATATATTGCACTACTAAATTACAAACTACCATATCACTATCCTACTAAAAATGCATTAGAATTTTAACAGACACTGAAACAAGGTGTCATTTAAAAAAATTCTTCTCAGGCCGGGCGCGGTGGCTCAAGCCTGTAATCCCAGCACTTTGGGAGGCCGAGACGGGCAGATCACGAGGTCAGGAGTTCGAGACCATCCTGGCTAACACGGTGAAACCCCGTCTCTACTAAAAAATACAAAAAACTAGCCGGGCGAGGTGGTGGGCGCCTGTAGTCCCAGCTACTCGGGAGGCTGAGGCAGGAGAATGGCGTAAAAACCCGGGAGGCGGAGCTTGCAATGAGCTGAGATCCGGCCACTGCACTCCAGCCTGGGCGACACAGCGAGACTCCGTCTCAAAAAAAAAAAAAAAAAAAAATTCTTCTCAGATATTTTATGCTTAATAAAAACTGAAAATAAAAAAAAGTATTTAAAACAATTTGTATTTCTAGAAGAATCCTTATAAAAAGGATAACATTCACGTCTTTATTTTATTTTATTATTATTATTATTTTTGAGACGAGTTTCACTCTTGTTGCCCAGGCTTGAGTGCAATGGCGCGATCTCAGCTCACTGCAAGTTCTGCCTCCCAGGTTCAAGTGATTCTCTTGCCTCAGTCTCCCAAGTATTTGGGATTACAGGCATGCACCACCATGCCTGGCTAAAAAAATTTTGTAGTTTTAGTAGAGAGGGTTTCACCATGTTGGTCAGGCTGGTCTCAAACTCCTGTCCTCAGGTGATCCACCGGCCTCGGCCTTCCAAAGTGCTGGGATTACAGTTATGAGCCTCTGCGCCCGGCCAAATTCAGGTCTTGATATAAGACATACCTATGGTCACAGAACAAACTAATTCCCACCTTGTCTCTGTAGTCACTGTGGCCTAGTAGGAAGTCCAGACTTTTCTAAATACAATGCCAGTGTTTACCTACTCTTACTTCCAGACTTCCCTTGATGATGTTTTAATGTGTAGGTCTAGATAAGTGGTTCTCAGTTGGGTGATTTTGCCTCCAGGGGAACATCTGGCAATCCCTGGCAACATTTTGAATGTCACAACTGGGGAAATGTTACTGGTGTCTAGTGCATAGAGGCCAGGGTGCTGCTAAACATTTTAGAATGCAGAGTAGAGCCCTCCATGTCCAAATAAACCTCCAGAAACGTCAGCAATGCTGAGGGTGGGAAGCCCTGCATTAGGTTATCATAACCCTTAAAATAACTGACTCTACTGAATAAGAAAAGCAATATTTACTATTTGTGTCCCTGTATTTCTCTAAACACAACAGAGGTAGCAGAAAACAATGGTAGTTGAGAGCACAGTTTCTGAAATCAGACTACACAGGTTTGAATCTCAGCTCCTCCACTTAATAGCTAGGTGATCTTTCGCAACTTACTTTACCTCTCCGTGTCTCAACTGAATAAACGCAGCTATGTCACAGGTTATTCCTTCATTTAGTCAACATATACATATATACACACACAAATATTTTCATAAATATAACATCTATATAGACATATATTTATATACGGTAGTCCTCCCTTATCTGTGGTTTTGCTTTCTATGGTTTCAGTTACCCTCAGTCAACTGCCGTCCAAAAATATTAAATAGAAAATCCCAGAAATAAACAATTCATAAGTTTTAAATTGTGAGCTGTTCTGAGTAGTGTGATGAAATCTCTCTCCATCCTGCTCTATCTCATCTATGATGTGAATCATCCCTTTGCCCAGTGTCTCTAAACTCTCGATGCTACCTGCCCCATTAGTTACTCAGTAGTTGGCCTGGTTCTCAGATTAACTGTTGAGGTACTGCAGTTTTTGTGTTCAAACAACCCTTATTTTACTTAATAATGACCCCTCCACACACACACCCAGAGTACAAGGCTTGTGATGCTGGCGTGCTGTTACACTTTTATTAGTTATTATAGTTAAGCTTTTACTGTGCCTAATTTTTAAAAAAACAGATGGGGTCTTGCTAGGTTGCCCAGTCTGGCCTCAAACTCCTGGGCTCAATGATCTTCCTACTATGGTTTCCCAAACTGCTGGGATTACAGGCATGAGTCAGCATGGCTGGCCCACTGTGCCTAATTTATAAATTAAAATGTATCATAAAGCAGTAAGAAAAACAAAAAAATCCTTGCCCTCATGGAACCTACTTTATAATGGAGATGTAGAAAATAACAAGCACTCGATAAATGTTATTTACAATTATTATGAACTGCAGGACATTGAGTATATGTCATCATTATATTAGTATTTGGTCAATTATTTAAATTAAAAGTTTAACTTCGTGCCCACCCAAATACAGTCACATGTCACTTAACTATGGTAATACATTTTGTTTGTTTGTTTCATCATACTCAACCCCAACTATGGTGACACATTCTAAAACATATTAGGTGATTTTAGTTGTGTGAACATCATAAAGTGTATATACACAAACCTAGTTGGTACTGCCTACCATAAAAATAGAAAATATACTTATATATAAATCTAGGCTATATAGTATAGCTTATTGCTTCTAGGATAAAAGCAGGTATGACATGTTACTGTATTGAATACTATAGGCCACTGCAGTATAATGTTAAGTATTTGTGTATCTAAATATATCTAAACATTGAAAAGGTACATTAAAAAACATGGTATTATGCCTGTAATCCCAGTACTTTGGGAGGCCCAGGAGGGTAGATCACTTGAGGCCAGGAGTTCGAGACCAGCCTGGCCAACATAGCGAAACCCTGTCTCTACTAAAAATACAGAAATTAGCCAGGCATAGTGGCGCACGCCTGTAATCCCAGCTACTCTGGTGGCTGCAGCATGAGAATTGCTTGACCTCAAGAGGCAGAGGCTGCAGTAAGCTGAGATAGCACCAATGTACTCAAGTCTGGGCAAAAAAGTATGGTATTAAAGATTAAACACTCTATCCCCCAGGCCATAATGCAGTGATGTGAACACAGCTCTCTGCAGCTTCAACCTCCCAAAGTTCATGCAATCCTCTTACCTCAGTCTTAAGTAGCTGGGACTACAGGTGCACACCACCACACCCACCTAATTTTTAAAATAGCTACTTGGGAGGCTGAAGCAGGAGAAATGTTTGAGCCCAGGAGTTTGAGGCTGCAGTGAGCTATGATTACCACTGCACTCCAGCGCGGGCAACAGAGCAAGACCTTGTCTCTCCCTCTCTCTCTTTTTTTTTTAAGTTAAATTAAGTTAAATTTTTAAGTTAAATTTAAGTTAAATTAAGTTAAATTTTTTTAAGTTAAATTTAAATTAATTTAACTTAATTTTTTTTTAAGGACTCCGTTAATCTAGAGCGTTCAGGGCTAAAGAAAACAGGTCATATTTACAAGCTCAACTTGCTGATTATGCTCTAAAGGTCAGTATAAAATGAATGAATACCTCCACCGTCACCTTTTTTTTTTTTTTTTTTTAAAAACAGATACCAAGGAATTGATAAATAGCAACACAGTTTGCTTGTGCTTTGGCGTTATGTCTTTTTCCTATTTATTACCAGAGTTTTAATCATTTACTATAATCAGAAGAGTAAATGAAAGGCCTGATACTTTAAAGCTTCTATGAAACTATTATTTCAGTTAATAATAATTTGGTTGTGAAGGATTTTAAGATGACTAAATCAGTGTGCATATAAAATGGTATATATATTTCCATCAAATTGTATAACACTAAAATGACATGTCTACTGGAGATAAAATAGAAATTCATTAGTCTACCTAATTCCTTTTCCAGTCTTATGTATTTTATAAACCAAATAATGAATTATGTAGGTAACTACTGGAACACCTGGGCTATGCTAAACTTTTAAGCAGACATCTTAGTTCTGAGCTTTCTGGAAGCTTAGATAAAAAGAGAAAGCTAAAGCACACAGCTCCTATGAACTAGTGACGGAAGGAAGAGCAATTTACCAGGTTTAAATCAACGTTAAGTGACAGGTTTCTTTTATATAAATAACTAAAACTGTATGACAGCACTCTGAAAATGGGGGAAGTTGGTGTTTGTCTCCCTTTCCAGGGTAATTAAAGGAAGATACTTTTCGTAGAGTCTACATTGCTATGGTTTTCCCTCCTCAGGAGACATATAAAGGAGGATGCCAAAGGCATTCCTTAAAAAACATCACAACCACGCACACCTTCTCTCATGAAAATAAACACATAAAGTGTACATTTCAATATAAACCCCAATTAAAATATGCTATTAGAAAAAAAAACTTGTTTGTTAATATGGTGTTTCATATTTCCGGTTAAAATAATAAAAGTCCATAAAAGTGAGGGGACTATTTCATTCCTAATGGAGAGTTACTTCAAATTATACAAGGAAAGAAACTCTTCAATGCAATTAAGTACTAACTGACAAAAGAAATTTGGTATTAAAATTCCTGTCATCTAATAAGACCAAAACCATGCAGAACTTCATTGAATGCAAACATCTTTTATCTGATACCTACAGGTAAAATACCCTTATTAGAAGTTATTTAAAAATCAGAATTTGATTTATATAGAAATGAATCCAGTACTAAATGTACTAAATTTTTTTTTTTTTTGGTCTCGCTTTGTTGCCTAGCGGGAGTGCAGTGGTGTGATATTGGCTAACTGCAACATCCGCCCCCCGGGTTCAAGCAGTTCCCTGCCTCAGCTTCCTGAGTAGCTGGGATTACAGGCGCCCACCACTACGCCTGGCTAATTTTTGTATTTTTAGTAAAGACGGGGTTTCACCATCATGGTCAGGCTGGTCTCGAACTCTTGACCTTGTGACCCACCCGCCTCAGCCTCCCAAAGTGCTGAGATTACAGGTGTGAGCCACCGTGCCCAGCCGTAAATGTACTAGATTTAAACATTTAAAAATTCCAGTAATGTTACATATATATAACAAAGCAGTAGGCTGGGCGCGGTGGCTCACGAGGTCAAGAGTTCGAGACCATCATGGCTAACACAGTGAAACCCCATCCCTACTAAAAATAGAAAAAATTAGCCAGGCGTGGTGGTGGATGCCCATAGTCCCAGCTACTCGGGAGGCTGAGGCAGGAGAATGGTGTGAACCCGGGAGGTGGAGCTTGTAGTGAGCTGAGATTGTGCCACTGCACTCCAGCCTGGGCAACAGAGTGAGACTCCGTCTCAGAAAAAAAAACAAAGCAGTAAATGAGATATATTTTTAAAATCATGTATGAAAAAGAACTATTCCTGATTTTAAAATAATACTTATGATTTCAAAGAGATGATGACCCAGGATTGCTTAATACTGCAGCACTGCCATCTTTACTGGGTTGCCCTATGCTTTTTAGTTAGGCAACCTCACAAGCCCAAGCTGCTGCTGTATCACAAAGTAATACTCTGAACCACAAAGTCTAGAGTTAAAAGGAAGGTTTTTTTGTTTTTGTTTTTGTTTTTTGACACCTGTCGGCACCTGCCGACACGCCCGGCTAATTTTTGTATTTTTAGTAGAGATGGGGTTTCACCATGTTGGCCAGGCTGGTCTCGAACTCCTGACTTAGGGTGATTTGCCCGCTAAGTTTCCCAAAATCTCTCTGGCCATCTTTCTCAAGAATCTCACTAGTCAGAGATATGAGATTCCATGTCCAAGTCAACCAACGGCAAAATAAGTGGGACTACTATGGTGAGCGAGCTAACTCCAGTCAAGATGCACAACTTTGTCTGTGGCCCACCTAGAGGAAACTGAATAAAATGAGGTTATATTATAACAGCAAGGAAAAAGGGGAAGGAAGAGGCTATTGGCTAAGAAATATTCTGTTTTCTTAGACAAAGCAACTTACATATGGTCCAAAGGAAACATGTGCGCTAGTATATTCAAAAGTAGATTTCTGTGTTTTATATGGTAAAAGAGGAAAATGGTTTTACTAATTTCTTGCTTTGGGAAGGTAAAAGGGTGATTCAACCTGAACTTCAGATCTTTAGAGATTTTGTTTCTACCTTCAGTAATATGTTTTAATGTTTTGGCTACACACTGACTACCGGTTATAATGCAGTTCTTCCTTGTGGGAGCATGTGTTTTTGGTGGGTTTTTAAAAAAATCTCTATTTCATGGGTAACTTCAGTGACAAAGCAGTTAAAAATCCACTCTGCTTTTTAATCCAAAATCCACTATGCTTTTTAAAAAGAATACTGAAATTGCTATTAACATATTGCCAATAACAGCCAATACTATTCTTCTGAGTGATACATTACAGTCAGGCAAAGCAAGCTGTATAATGCAGTGTTTCATATGTGTAACCATGGTAACATCATTGAAAATGTATCTACTGTGCAAAACGAGTAATATGTATTTTAGAATCCCACAGAAGAGATTTCAGTTGTTTCTTGCTAAACTAAGATGTCAACCCATTTATATGATTTGCTCTGAATCTTGTATTTCCCTTACGGGAAAGAGAGAAATATTTAATTTAGTTTAAGAAAAACAGAATAGCATATTGGTTTGGCAGCTGCCATTTGGCAATTCTTCTGCCGATCCTGGCAACAAAAGCCAGTATTATGACTTGAACTTTTATAAAGGCCCAACCCACAAAAGCTGCCACATATCCACAATAATGTTAGACTTGAGTGGGGCAGAAGAGGTGTGGAAACTATGGAAGCTATTGTATTCCTCTGTGAAGAAAACTACGCAGCAAAAAGCTCAGATGTGTGCTTTTAACTTGTGTTTTCAGTATCCTTCTAGTGAAACCAAAAAGAGTACTATAATTTTTAACTATAATTTACTACATTCTCAAGTTGGCCTTAGTTTCATTACTCTATAAAACAATTATACTCTCCAGCTTGTCTTAAAAGTGAAGAGCTTTCATCAATAGAAATCACGCAGTGTCTTGTAATTTTGCAACTCAAACAATCAAATCTTAATTAGGTTTAAAAAACATGTTTGTAGCAGCCATTTAGTTATTAAATCAATTCAGTCTATGCTGTCAAGTAATTTAAAAATTATTATTAAATACAAAATTTCTTAATGTTTTACATAGCTAACTATTTTAATTTATTTTCATTGTAATAAAAAGGAAAAAAATGTCCTGTTGAAATCTGGCTGCTACAAAGACTGTTTCTGCAATTTATTTTTAAACTGAAAATATGCTGGCACAGAAAATTGTGCTTACAATTAAAGGCAATGTTTTAAGAACAAAAGAAAAACATTAAAAGTGCTCTGCCTTTCTTGAAACTGAATTCTTGCATCTTGGTTATGTGAAGAAATAACCACTGAGTTAGCAATCTCAAAGATTGTAATTTTTTTTGTGGGGTAAAACATGAAAAGTATATATTTCCTTTCCCCACATTTAGTTCTAAATGCCATTTGCCTTTAACTTAGAACTAACTGCTTCCAGACATCCTGCTCAAACCTCAATGTTTCATTTACCCACCATCTACAAATTCTTCTTAAGGTCTTAACCCTTTATTTTCTATTCTTTCTCCTCTCATCATTTAGAAAATGGGTAACTTCCAATTTCTTGGGGGAAAAGAAGGGATTAATCAGGTGTGAAAACCTCACTCATCCTCACCTCCAGCAATAAATAGTATGATCACCACCATAACAGCTACCACTTAAGCATTTCACTCAGTGCTACTCACATATTCAGCTGTCACACAATGGCCTTGACAATCCTCACAGAGCCCATTTGAGGTAGGTGCTATTATTTGCAGTTTATGAATACATAAACTGAGGCTCATAGCATTTAGAAAGTTGCCAGAAGTCATACTCCAAATAGGAGTGCCTCCAAGGCTTGAGCTGCTCTCCTTTTCAGATCCCAACCTTTCAACAGCTGCCCCTTTCTCCAACTCTTCCACAGCCAACGAGACTTCTCAGTTCTGTCTTTCATTTTGTGTTCAACGACACTAGAACAGAATAAAGCCATACTTTCCTTAGAGGCCCTTTCCTTCTTCCACTGACAGCAGATGTGCCATGCACATGCTGCCTCCCTCACTGTTCCTCTTCCCTCCTCCTCTCATCTCACTGCCTACTATCACCCCAGGATCATTTCTATCTGAAGCACAGCAATGAAACCTTTCCCAATTCTAGTTTAATTTTAAACCCAATGCCTCTCATCCTTGGAAGTTTCACAATCATTTTCTACTCTTAGCTGTTCAGACCACCAACCGGTATCAAAGAATTTAAATACAAATAATAACAATTGTAAAGCATGTGTTGCACCGAACAGGAACTAAAAATCTTGCTTGACTCAGAGGAGATGACTTAAACCCCAGTGAGAAAATATGAGTATGATGTAACACTGTAAGTACAAAGCTAAAACCATTATTACAGACATTAAGAACATTAAGGGGAAAAAAATTAAATGTTCAAAACATAAAAGGCTCACATACCAACTCCCCTGTTTTAGAATTTGGTTTTTCACTGATAATTTCGAAGTTACCTTTCTTAAAAGCTCTCTTGAATAAAACCAGCATACACATTAAGAATCTACAAAATGGGCTGGGTGTGGTGGCTCATGCCTGTAATTCTAGCACTTTGGGAGGCTGAGGCAGGCCGATCACCTGAGGTCAGAAGTTTGAGACCACTCTGGCCAAAATGGTGAAACCCTGTGTCTACTAAAAATACAAAAATTAGCCAGGTACAGTGACGCACACCTGTAGTCCCATTGAACCCGGGATGTGGAGGCTGCAGTGAGTCGAGATCGCGCCACTTGACTCCAGCCTGGATGACAGACTGAGACTCTGTCTCAAAAAAGAAACACACACACACACACACACACACACACACACACAAACAAAACCAAACCAAACAAAACAAAACAAAACCACCGGAATTTACAAAATGAACACCTTTTAATGAGTTTAAAGCAATTCTGAAAGTAATGTAAGAATGATGCTAGTTAAAAACAAAATGTACCTATCACATCCATCCCAAGTATCATGGCACAGTTACATTTTAGATCACTTGATAAATTAAAAGCAAAAGTGCTTAACATAATTTAGATAATTCTTTCAACTGTAAGTCATTTGAGTGACTCTGAACCATTTAAGAAAATGGGAAGATTAACTGGTACTATATGGTTAAAAAAGAAATATGATTCTTAAAATGTACACACTAATTTGCCAAAGTAATTTTCTGCCAAGTATTCTAGAATTAAGTGATATTGACTGCTAATAACATCTCAGCCACTGTGCAGGCACATACGGTTCCAAGACTCTCTTTTTTAAAAAAAAAAATATTTATTTTTTTTAAAAAATATATTTATTTTACAATTTATTTTTCTTTTCTTTTTTTTTTTTCTTTAGACGGAGTGTCACTCTTATTTCCCAGGCAGGCTGGAGTACAGTGGTGTGATTTTGGGCTCACTGCAACCTCTAACTCCCAGGTTCAAGTGATTCTCCTGCCTCAGCCTCCCAAGTAGATGGGATTACAGGCACCACCACCATGCCCAGAGAATTTGTGTATTTTTAGTAGAGATGGGTTTTATCATGTTGTCCAGGCTTGAACTCCTAAGCCTCCAGTGATCGCCTGCCTCGGCTTCCCAAAGTGCTGGGATTACAGGCATGAGCCATTGCACCCAGCTATTTTTACAATTTATTTTTCAACTGAAAAATTAAGACAGTATGTATTTATCATGTACAACATAAGACTCTCTTAACAGCATCCCAATCCATCTCATTGTAACAAGACTTTTCACTATTGAGTTTATCATCCAAGCTGAGCTTCAACTTCTTTCTGTAGAACAGGAATCAAAACCAAAAAACCAAACCAAACTAACCATAAGCAGCACAATAAAACCCCTATCCCTTTAAAAGGATAAAGTATCTGGTTACATACCAAGGCATATTAGCTGGATCTAATAGAGCCCTCACCATAGAATAGCTGAACTTGAATGTGTCAGTCGAATCAGATTTCTTAAAAACAAGTAAATTATGTCACTTCCTTGCTTTAAATAATAGTGGGCTCTCTGCATCATCTTTAATGTGAAGTATAATGGCTTGCATACAATTATAATTTAATGAATAAGGAACACTGATAATGTGATCCAAGGTTAAAGTTTACTGTTGAATGATACATGGAAAAAGCACTTATAATAAAGCCACATAACAGAATAAAAATGCTCACAGGTATATTTTAGTGGGTTAAAAGAATACTTACTCGAAAAGTTGCAAAGTCACTTGCATAAAAATATTGTGTCACAAAAGTCTTACTGACTTTTAAAACTGGGCAGAACCCCAACTCAGAAACATTTCAATAATCAGAAATATTCTCGTCATTTAAAAGCAATAACATGGCATTCAAAAATATACATAGCCTGTAATCCCAGCACTTTGGGAAGCCGAAGTGAGAGGACTGCTTGAGGCCAGGAGTTTGAGGCTAGCCTGGGCAATAAAGAAAGGCCCTGTCTCTACAAATAATAATAATAATAATAATAATAATAATAATAATAAAATAATAATAATATTAAAACTTAGCCAGGTGAGGCGGTGCATCCTTATAGTCCCAATTACTCAGGAAGCTGAGGTGGGAGGATCCCTTAAGCTTAGGAGTTCAAGGCTGCAGTGAGCTATGATGGTGCCATTACACTCCAGCCTGGGCAACAGAGCAAGACCCTGTCTTTAAAAAAAAAAAAATCTCCCTAATGAATACTAATTTGTAGTATTTTATTGTTACATGCATTAAATAGAAGTTTATTATACCTTTGGGAAGGAAGCAAAAGGCAAATTAGTAAAAGTTTAAGAATCTACTCTTGTGTGTGTGGTCACACTCCACTTTAGAAAGTTAACCAAATTATACCCTACACATAAATTACCACACAATTTAAAGAGATCCAATTATTTTACTGTAGATAAAACACATTCTTTCCAATAGAGTCAAACTGACAGAGGAACAGTTCAGTTTAAATAGGAAAAAAATTGCTAATCACTTATTCTTCATCGTGCAATATTCATTTTCATATGCTGCGTGAGCTTTATCTAAACAATTTCTTCAAGAATAAAAAAGTAGCTGACTCATAAGTCAAATGATATTCCTATGATACAAAAAGGTTTTGTAAAAAACGGTTGGCTTTCTTTCAAAAGAGCTATCTCGTAGCATAACAAATACCTTTATTCATTCTATATGTGGTAGGCACCGGTGACACAGCCTTAGTAATATTATAAATACAAATAAATAAACATGAAGACTCACATAACCATAAACAAAATACAAAGGGGAAACCGACTAGGGATTGATCTTGCTTAGAAAGGAAAAGAGCAGAGAGGGCATTATGGAAGTGGCTACCATTTGAATTGAGCCTGGTGGAATCAGCGGGATTAGTCAGATGTGGCTGGAGTTCAGTGCAGATTGAGGCTGGCTAGGGCACAAAGAAATGTGGTTGAAAATCTAGGCTTTAACTAACAATATGTTTATGTATATAAAATGCATTATATAAGTTTGAAACAATGTATCTGTTCCCCTCCTAGGTTTTCTTTTACTTCAATTCCAAAATAATATATTTTTTAAAACCCTGAAAAAGCCCAAATAGTAATGCACTTCATGTGATGCACACGGCACTTAATTTAGGCTCAGTTTAGTCAATAAATCATTATCCTCAACACTGAGAAATTTCTCACTTGCCGACGAGGCACGAGTGGGACAGAAATCCAACCCAGAATAGCAGGGTAAGTAACCCAATTCCTATAGCAGTGACATTGTGAGCAGAATGGGCAATAACTAGAGACATGGGGGAAATCCAATGGCCACTGCAGGACACTGTGATGGCACTATTTCACTCTGGAGACACATTTCCTTCCAGCAGAGTACAACGCAGGGCATGCTATCAACAGGCTAGTTAACTGGCAGGTTTTGATCATCAGAGTGAAGATGGAGTCTCTACAATGCAAAGATCAAGATATCCTCCTCAGGTATTTAACTTGCTTTGCCAATTCATTTTCTTCCTGTTGAAATATTTAGTAAGCACCCGATATATACAAGGTTTTGTACTGTCTACCAAGAGGAAACAAAAATATAGTTTAAGACTATAAGGGCCTTAAGACCAATACTATTCCATCTGAGTTTACTAGGCTAAATTTCAAACAAAGAAGAGTAGCAAAATTATACTTTTTCAAGCAGTCTATAGTATTGGTGGAAAGCGTTCCTCAAAGCATACCTTATCCACTGGAAAACAGACAAGTGCTCTGTTTTACTGCTTTATTCTAGAGAAAAACTTTTATGTTAAATTTCAAGTTATCCCCACAGCTCTGCTCATTGCCCTCTTCTTTTACTTTTTTTTTTTTTTGCCAGATATAATTTCCTGTTCATACAAAAAAAAGTTGAAATAGTTTCTCCTCACTTGAACTTTCGTAGCAACCCATGACCTATGATGTCATAATGTCTCAAAAACATCTTTGTTTAAAATGTATACTGAATATTCCAATTCATCATCACCACAGTAACTTACTGATTAAGTTTAAAATACAGACTTAAAGCCATGTTAAAACATTTTCAGTGGATTCAAGATAAATTTTTAAAGAGAATGGAAATATTCTTCTGTATACTTAAACTGGGTAGAATCTTAGTTGGAATCTGAAAATTCAGCAACTTAAGGAAAAAATTGTGGATCTTAAATTAAGACTTTCAAGTCAAACAGAGCAAACTTGAAGCCCTACTTCTACATTTCTATGTTTCTAAGTATAGATGTATAATATACTGGGAGTCATAATATGAAGCAGTTATTGTTAATTCCTAAAACTTGTTATTCCTTTCACATTCACATACAAAAAGCTGATTTAGATCACTTCAATACCTAACTATATTATTCACAAAAAATATGTACAGCAAGTCATTCTTCAACTGCTTCAGAAAACTGAAGTGAAAATATTTAACACATTTAGTAAGAATTTCCATATCATGTTTTCCTCATCTAGACTTGAAAACTAGAGTAGCAAACACACAAAAAACTACAGTAGCACAATTATAAGAAAAAAACTATTCTTTTTTTATTCTTAAGAAAAAACTTTGTTTGGAAATTCTTCTAACAGACCTTGAAATCACAAGGCTGCTGCCGAAAATGCAAGAAAACAATTATGCCAGAAATGGCAAAGTGTAAGACTTTATAGGCTTTAGTTTGTACAATATAAATAGAATGAAATTACAATGGTATCATGCATCCATATGAAACAGGGAAAAAGAATTTATAAGCAAAATAGCTATGTCTAAAAACAAAATAAAAAACTTACCCAACATAACCTACTTCTTAAACTAATGCTTTTAAAACAACAAAAATCAATTTACATAGTACAATTCAAAGAAACATGAATTGATATTATTAATAAATCTTGCCTGGCCTCTACAATTAACAGCAGAACTCTTAATTTCTTTAAAAATTAAGAAATGTCTTTAAATGCTAAATAAAATACTATCTGTAATATATAATCTCCTGCCATTATATCGCTCTTAAATTTTAAGTCAGTAAAGATTCCTATTTTGAATCATATCACTGAAATGGCCCAAATAACTGAAGAATTAAAGAAATAGCAGCTTCTATTAATAAGTTTAGACTAGTATTGATATACCTTAAAAAAATTATATAATGTATAGTGTTAGTACCTCCACAGGAACATCTGAAGAATTATTCATCTAATTCTCTTTGGAGGTCTAGGGGCAAATCAAGCATCTTCTCTGAGTAAGTTAAAAGTAAGGTATAATAAGATTTTAAATACAAACCTTTAGGTTTTAAAGCAATTTGTGACTACTATGTATTCATGTAGCCTAAAGTTAAGGAGGGACGAAGACGAAGATATTTCCAATGCTCAAATCTTAAAATGTTCAAGCATTTGAAAATCTAATGAATATATTTATATTTCTACAACAATATAATATTTATAGTATGTAAATCCTTTGCAGTAGACATTGTGCCTGGCACTAGAGCTACAAAGACTATTTGCCATAGGATCATTAACAGAGGAAAAGGACTACTGTTCACTTAGCCATTAGCTATTTATTATTAATACATAAAAGTAACAAGAATTACTCACCAGGCTTCACCAAAATCAATTCTTAAAAGGATATTCAATTACAGGCAAAAAGGACACCGGAGTAAAAATAAGACTCAACTCTTTTGTCTTCGAGCTGTTCTCAATGAGCACTATGGGGATGAAGCACTGAGGAAATATACTGTGGTTGTGAGGCTGGCCTGCCACTCTGGAAGTCTGACACCAGACTGACGTCACACTCAAACATGTCATTGCAGCCGCAAATTAAGGCAGCTCCTCCAGGAAGAATCTGTTGTGATTATGCATGCCTTCCAGCCATAAGAGTAAAATATGATTTCAATTCCCTTAAAATTGGCATATAGCATAGGATAAAACACCAAGATACATGGCTGCAAATAGTTATTGAAGAAAGCATTTACTGAGTATTAAAATAAACTTAGCTCTAAATAAATGGATACTTCTTGTTTAAACTGTAAGCACACCAACTAAAATGACTCTAAAAAACAGTTTTTCCTGTTCTTTCCAAGATGATACTTATTTGTTTCAAAAATTCAAGCAATAAAAGGTATATAAAAGGCTAAAACTGCCTGGAATTTCACCACCCAGAAATGATGATGATGGTTGCTCAGTTTTATCGATCACTTACTATGTTAAGCACTTTACAAATTCATGTGAGCCTCACAACCCAACAAGATAGATTCTATAATAGTGATCTCCATTTTACTGAAGTAACTAAGGCACAAAGCAGTTAAGTAATTTGCCCACAGTCACAATGATAGTAAGTTAAACAGGATTCAATCCCAGGTAGAGTGCCTGCGCTGCCCAGACATTTGATTACCAAGGTATACTAACTAGCAGAAAAGATAAGAGTTGTTAACATTTTGGTGAACATCACTTCAAACCAGAGTTTGTAACATAAACATTATGGTACTTATTTAACAGAAGGAAATAAAACTATACATGTTGTTTTGCAACATGCTTTCTTTCACTCGATAATATGCTGTGGACAGGTTTCCATGTCAGCAATTACATTCCTAACTTTGCTTTTGTAATGACTGCTCAGACATCTTTGTGCTTTTCTGTGTTTAGCTATGTAGGATAATTCTCAGAAGTGGGATGGATAGGTCACAACATGTGCATGTTTTCAACATTTACACACACTATCCTCCAAAAAGAGGTAACAATGTATATTTGCACCTCGGTGCATTAAATTTCTCCTTTCCCTACATCTCAGCTCATACTGAATACTGACAATTATTTTTCTTCTTTGCAAGAAAAGTCATCACACTGTTTTAATTGTGCGTATGTTTCAATTTAAAGTGAGGTTAAACCTTTCTTCATATGCCTATTCACACAGAAGGCAGTACGGCTTAAAGGTCAAAAGCACATCAGCTATGAAGTCAGATGACCCCAGTTCAAGCCCAGTTCCTTTTCTCAACAGTTTTTTGACCACAGGCAGGTTACTTAGCCTCCCCGTGACTCCATTTCCTTTCAGAAAATAAACAATAATGTAATCCTCATGAGATTTTTCTGATTATTGTATAAGAAAAACCATGTCAAGCAATTTGAACAGTGCTTACCACATAATACATGTTTCATTAAATGTTGACTGACATTTAGTGGCTGACTGTATTTCTTCTACAGTTCCTGCCCTTTACCCAAAATGGGGATTTTTAACAGTGTGTGGGCAAACCATTTTACAAAACATATTGTACGTACCTTGTTAGAATGCTACTGATATAAAAATTTTTAGATACCTCAATCTGAGTTGTCTTACAACTAAATCTAGCACGCAACATAACTGGTGCTAAAACAAATTCCTTTCACATGAAACTGCTGTAACAAAAATTAAAAATAGCATCTCAAGTTGAGAAAACAAAATTGTTTCATCATGTAATTTGAAATATAGATAAGCAAGCCAACACAGTTTGCTATAACCAGAAGGGTTTGCATATGTTTTAGAGAAGCAGTGATTCATGATATTTCTCATTTTTTTCAGTGAAGGCTTTGTTAGTTTCAAATATGTTCAAGTTTAAGCTCCTCATACAATAGAAGAAAACAAATCCATTCTCAGAAACATGAAAAAGAAGTCAATGAAACAACTTTTCCACAGTTCTAAAAGCCAAGGACAGCCCCCTTTAAAAAACAAATGAGAGAAACTAAAATTAAAAAAAAAAAAGCTATAACCTATAAACACTGTATGAGGATTAAAATATCATAATATTACTATCCTTACCCCCAAATCAATTTGATCTTCTATTATATAATAAAGTCTTCACTGTTCTCTCATCAGACAGCTGTAACAAAACACCTCTAAAAACTTACTATGAAGGAATTTTGTATTATCCTGACAGAGCTGGTTTAGGTGTATTCACTGTTGTATATGCTATAAAAATCAACCCATCTGAAGGCAGACATTTTTGTAATAAAATTGCAGCATGATGTCTGCATAATCACACAGTGGCATGGTGGTTCTGCATATGGCTGCCAGGAGAAAAACAATACAACGAATCAGCAGGGATGTGTCAAGAGACTCTGGAAGCTTATGAGGGATACTAAGAAGCATCAAGTCAACCAAGTGTTTGGTTTATGAAGTTACCAGTACCCTGCACAGCTTCTCTAGAACCTGTGAGGGTCAGGCCCTTTTATACAGTCACCTTTTACAGAAGGACTACCACAGGGAAAACACAGTTGTGAAGGGGGGAATAAGATAAGGTCCCTGCTCTCAAGGCCCTAACAGCCTGAAGTGACAGTTTAATAAGAAGGAGAAAGAGCTGTAAACAGATCATTATAACACAACCTCATTTGTAGAGCACAGAGGAGGAAATGGCTAAATGCCTGGGGGAATCTGGAAAAGGCTTAACAAACTGACAGCCGACCTGACTGTTTCAAGAGGCGATTTCAGTTACAGGTAGCAGTAGCTATAAAAGTGCAAATCTAAGATGGAATCTAAATTTTACATTTAAAAAGGATGCCCTGTTAAAGAGAAACTATTCATTCAAGGAAAACAATAGGTTACAAATAGGGCAATTCTCACAAGTTCCTTGTAAACTTCTGTCCAGTTTTCCCCAAATGTCACTGATGACAAGCTTAGCTTTCTCAATTCTGCCCAAACCACATTTTAGGAAAAGAAGCTTAGGAGGACTGTGGATCAATGCTCCACTACTTCGTGGGAGCTAATAACGTCTTTAAATCAAGGGGAATGCTAAATCTCAATTAATCCTGATTCTCTTTTCATGTTATCTCTATACTATAGGTCAGGAACAATGCTTCATTAAAAAGCCACAGAAAAAAATCCCATGAGGGCCTCCAAAGTATTCTCCACCAAATAACATGTTTCAGCACATTCCTCAGCAATATTTGTGATAATGACTAAAGATCTAATTGTGATATTTATAATTTTTCAGCCCTTATGTTACTCTACTTCTCAGTGCCATTTAAAACTTTGACCACTTTCTTCTTCCAAGTGCCAGCCTTGACCTTGACTTAACCTAGTTTCCCAGCATTCACTCTAGTAAACAGGCTTCTGTTCAAACAACTAAATCCAGCATGAGGTGTTCTGAATACCATAAATTGGTACCAATTTACTCATCACACACATTCAAAGTAGTTCTTTTAACGGGTAAGAAACAGATCTCCTACCAATCTCTTTTCTATACAGTAAGTAATAGTGCTGTACAACACGATGCATGCAAATGTTTCACCAGTTGACTACTGATTTTTATTGCCTAGGTTATTTAATACAAATTGTTCAGATCAGAAAAATACTAGTACAATGAGAAGAGTACAACCGCATACTACATCCCAAGTTTAAACAGAGGCAAAAATTAAGAATAATGATAATCTCCTTTCCCTCTTTTCCCCAAATTTCCAAATTCATTTATTTTGGTGTAGCATGTACCATTTGTTCATGACTTAAAAAAAAGAAAAACCAAAGTAACATAATTACAAAAGTAAATTTTAAAATAATTTGAAAATACGGTGTCTTTCTCTCTTTCATTTCCTCATCATCGTCTGCTATAAGTTGGTAATCACATAAGAGTAAATCAGCTTACAGAAATTAAACCCTTACACCTAATGATTACCTGAGGTAGGCTTCAAATATCCCATGAACTTACAGCACAGGTAACCACTATAGAAACTGGAGTATAAGAATAAACTCTATGCCACCAAGGAAGACAATCGATGTGGGTGTGGGGCCAACAACTTCTAAACACAATGCTAGTCTCGTCATCCTCATTTGATACTAACATAAAAGTTCAGATATTTTTCATCCACCACCCAGTACATGTTCAAGGGTTGCTCCATGCTATCATCTTGGTTTTCTTTTACAGTTGAAATTTCACTACACAGCAACCCTTAGAAAAAGTAACTGGAAGAGTTGAATGATTTAAGAATCAAATGAATCCATAAACACTTGCTTAGGAAGAGACCAATTATAGTGAAAAAGCCCTTCATACATTAGAATCTTCCTCCTCAGAGAGTGACAACCTCTAAAATACATTTGCTTACTAATGGGATTCAGAACCATGTAATTTGAAAATATCAGGTTCTCAACTTATCAATGACAAGTAAGGCCAGTTTAATAAGAG
Organism: Theropithecus gelada; assembly: GCF_003255815.1. Classification (NCBI taxonomy): domain Eukaryota; kingdom Metazoa; phylum Chordata; class Mammalia; order Primates; family Cercopithecidae; genus Theropithecus; species Theropithecus gelada. The sequence goes on along the minus strand of NC_037679.1, from coordinate 113,294,520 downwards.
ACTAACTTAGACATTTTTTGTTCTCCTTATTTCTTCCAAATCCTTTCTAAATTCTTTCCACTTCTTGTATGAGATTAGTACAACTGAACTGTCATAACTTGCATATCTCACTAATTTACATTATTCAGGTCCAGCTTAAATGTTAGAGAGATCTACCAGCTTAAATGTTAGAGAGATCTACCCCCATCTCCCTCACTCAGGTAGTTCCAGTACTACATATTAGGAACAATCAGCATAACCAACAAAATTTGGAGACATGGGTACTTCCATCTCAAATAATCTGTCAATATAAACCATTTTCACACCAGGTGGAGAGTATATACTCATGGAGACTGGACTAACATCTAATAAGTTCATTCATACAGCCAAATACAAACCAAAATGAGAAATACAATCTAAAAAGCAGCAACACTTTGAGCAATAAAACTAATCCTATTTCTTCCCTGTGTCCTTGTTTTCATATGGCATCTCAGCTTCTGAGCTATAGGAGAAATGTGTGGTTATATTTATACCTCCTTTGGCATATTTAAACTCTATCTTTGGGTGCTTGAAGACAATTTCTCTCAACGGAAAAAAACAGACTGAGTGGTGACTCTTTTAATGGACTCTGGAAACTACATTTTCAGCTTAATCACTACAGTTCTAGAAAAATTTCCAGTCAAAGAGTATGTATGCAACAAATGTATAAAAACTTAAATTTACTGATTTTATAATTAAATATACAGTGGTAATAAAAAATTACATTTGTAAAAACTTATGCTTTATGAAAGATAATCTTCAAATTCTAGCATAATAAATTATGATTCAAGAACACACTGATGAATATGAAATCACAAATATGAATATGAAATTAACTCAAGCTTTAAGAGTAAATATATATTTATATACACATATATATTTTATGTGTGTGTGTGTGTGTGTGAATTCAGTTGTAGTTTCCTTGCCTAGGTCCTAAGTATAACCTTTTGGATGAATATACATTTTTCAAAATTGACAAAAATTGCATATATTTATGTGAATGTACACTTGTGAATAGTAGTTTGTGACTTACACTCTAACTGTATATAAAATGACTTTCACTCTGAAGGAAATAAAATCTAACTCGTTTTCTACAGAGCCTGATTTACCAACAATATATCTATTATTCAAGTACTAACAGTCAATTCTACACTTGTACCATCTGCTTGGAAGACACATGGTATGTTTTTGATGCAGGAATAGAATTAAACATATGATAGTGTTACCAGTTTCATTATCATAAAAAAAAAAAAAGGCCTCAAAGAAACTCTTACAATGGTTGCTTTGTGTGTTAGCTTGATTTACTTATTAAGAAACTCCTGCTTACCCTTTTGTAGGGGAGCAAGAAAATACCCTGTTTTAAAAAAGTTTTACTACCACAGTACAGGACAGACTGTGTTATGGAGACTCATGATTAAGACACAGCCTTAGGACCTAAAAGACACTTCTATCTCTACAACGGACTCAATGAAAGGTGCTGAAAAAGTAACTGACTTCATAAGTTGTCCTTGACTCACCATGATATTGCATAACAGACACAGTCATGTGGTCTCATGTCAGCAACTCCAACCAAGACCATTTGCCTGCCAACATCAAGCTTTACTGGGGTATGGCTATTTTCCCTTAAAACCAAACAAAAAACAAACTAAATATTTCTCTGCTATGAGTAACTTAAAAAACAAAAACAAGTTTTAACTGGCCACACTTCTACATTCATATTTCTGACACTGGAGGGCAGATTTCTTTTTCCTTTTTTCACTTCATTTGTATAAATTCCTTTGTCAACAAGTTTTTTCTTTCCTTTTAAATGAAACCACTTATCCTTTATTTTGGAAATTTATTGAAAATGTTACACATACTGCTGTCTAGGGTTAAAAAAATCACACAAATGGTTTGAGATTTGATTACTTGGCTAATAATAGATTTTTCATTTATTTAGCAAATATCTAGAGTGTAATGCTTTTTCCATAAAATAAGCATTTTTCTTCTAGATCCTGTAGGAGAATTAAAAAATTAAAAGAAAAAAAGAGAATGTCTAAACTAGGTGTGGGTGGGTAAAGGGGCTAGATAAGCACAGAAGTAAAATACAAGTGAGAATATTAGATATGCTACTGCATAAATGAACTTTGGAGCCAGATATGCTACTGCACAAATGCACTTTGGTTGCCTAGATCAGAATTCTGGATCAGGTCTTAGGGAAACTATTGTACTTTTCTGTGCCTCAGTTCTTCCTTCATCTCTGAAATGCGTCTAATAACATCTTCCTCATACAGTTGTTATGATGAAACAAACGAAAACATTAAAGCCTTACAACAATAGTGTCTGACATTTAATTAGAGCTCATTATGCAACAGCTATCGTTCTAAAAGACATGCAGATCAGAAAAAACAGAGAAAAATATAAATGGGCTTTGAGTTTGAATCCTATAAAGGATAGGCAGGGTCTGGAGAGTAGAAAATAGGAAGTCATGATGCAAATATATTGGGGTAAAAATGAAACGGTTAGTTTGGCTTAGTTATAATGCAATGGCTTAGTAGGTTGTGAGTATTAGACAAAGGGACCTGGGTGTAACATAGTAGGCCACAGACAGCTACTAAAGAGAGAAGGGTTATAATCAAAGGAGATTTATCAGCAGAGGACCACAAGTCACATGGAGGGTTGACGAGGGTTTGCGTTTATCACAAATGCCCTTGGGAAAGCTGATTTTCCCATGAAGTAGTTTCACTTACTGTGAAGCAGGACTTACACTAAGGACCCACCACAACAATTAAAAGCACTAAGCTGGGATCTTAGTGGGCTCCTACTGTCCAGAGGTGATGCAGAAATGAATGCGAAAGAAAATGAGATGTGATATGAACTTGAAAACAAGTTTGACTTAGCTTATATTACTGTTTAGATTTCGAATGAAATGTTCTCTTACAAAGGCTTTTGCAAAACAGCTGCTACTGAACTCTAAACCTGGTTAATCTTCAACAAATGCTGCTGTGGCAGAGATTGGTCACTGCTATCCACTGCTCATTCTTTTTTTCTTGCTCAGCTTTATTTAGGGAAGGAATGCACCCTGCAAAAGTACTACATTTCCTGGCTTCCCTTGCAACTAGGTACAGGCATGTTAATTAGGCATGGCCAATGAGGTGGGGGACCTTTTAGTTCATTTGCCCTTCTGATTTTTATACCTTCTGGACATAATGACAGCCATTTCAGAGCATGAATTAATCTTGAGAAAATCAGTCTCATCTAGGACAGTAAAGCAGGAAAATGGAAGGAACTCTGATTCCAACCCTAGAATACTTATCTCTGGGGCTGCTTTACATGAAAGAATAAACTACTCTGTGTTTAAACTGCTCACAGAAGCTCTTCAGCTTTAACCAATTACTGGCATGGGGAATAGGATTAACTCTACAAGAAAAACTATTATTTAGACCCTGGGGCCAAGGAAGCTTACCTTACCAGAGCACATGAGAAAAAAGAAAAAAGAAAAAAAAAAAAGAAATCATTAGAACAAAATTGGGATCCTTTCCAATAGGAAGAAAGTTGGAAGGAAGAGTGGATAGCAATTTGGTAGGCACCAAGAATGGTCTATCACATTCTGCGACCCCCCAAAAAAGTACATTTAATCAATCAAAATGTAATTTAAATGAAAAAGCCAGTTCTGTGTATTAAGTAACTGAAAACATTAACAATGAGCAACAAAAGATTAAGCTGCCAAAACTTTAAGTTTTGCATAATAGAAAACATCACAAAAGAGGTACTGAACTGGAAACTGGAAGGATATAATCGACTTCCTTATACAGTAAAATTACTGTCAATCAAGTAAAAAACAACTTAAAAATTGCTATACAGAAAGATTCTCCAATTCTAAATAATCTGTATAACTCTTTGAGATTCCTAAATTGGCTAAATATTTAAAAAATGTTACCTACATATTAGATATAAAAGACAAAATGAGAAAGGAATAAGGCATAATAATTTAAATAACAGAGCAAATTCTGTTCTTAAACACTGTTCTTAAAAAGTACGTTCAGATGACTGAAGATCACTGACATAAAAAATTATGACTATCTAAACACAAACTTTAAAAATGGACCAGTTTCACAGCTTTTCTTTGAAAAATTTCATAACAATATATGCTAGTGTTATCTAACTATAACAAAAAATTCCAGATTGTTCATAATTTCTTCTGGAAGTCCAAGAGTCAGTTCAGGATCTCAGCATAAATATTTAGTATTGACAGGAATGTAAATGGTGCAGATGCTATGGAAAACAGTTTAGCTCAAAAAGTTGGACACAAAATTGCCATATGACCTAGCAATTCAACTCCCAGGTATACATACTCAAATAATTAAAAACAGGTATTCAAACAAATACTGGTACATAAATGTTCACAGCAGTACTATTCATGATAGCCACAAGGTGGAAAGAATCCATATGTCCAATCAACAAATGAATGGAAAAACAAAATGTAGCATTTACAAATGATGGAATATTATTCAGCCATAAAAAGGAATGATATACTGATACATGTTACAACATGAATCACAAAACCATTATGCTAAGTGAAAAAAGCTAGACACAAAAGATCACATATTGTAGAATTCCATTTATAAGAAATGTCCCAAATAGTTAAATTCATAGAGACAGAAAGCAGATTAATCTTTGGAACTGGATAGAGGTGATGGTTACATTCCATTGTGAATGAATGTATTAAATACCAATGAACTGTACCTTTTAAAATGGTTACTTTCACACGATATGAATTTTATCACAGTTGAAAAATAACTAACGTAGTATTAATATGAAATATGTAAAGATCTGAAGGAAGATGTGCGTTGGAATTTAATCAGTTCTAGTTAGTAGTATTTTGACTTGCTTTAATCACACAATTTTCTACAATTTTTCTCCTGACTGAATATATCCTGGGACAAACTTCATTACTTCCAGACCTCTAAGAAGACTTAAAATGTGGGTCTACATTCAGATTAATCCCCACAGTGCAAATGGAATTGCCAAATTGCACATCCAACTTGTTCAGAAGACAAACAGGTTAAAAAGCATTCCGATCTAAACCACAAATGAAGGAGATTCTAATAATTTACAGTTATGAAGATCACTGAGGAAACTTTTTGGTAGTTTGAGACCCTCTAGCATCACCTTATAATGCTTTTGTTGCTTCTCATGAGAAAAATGAGATTAACAGATTGTTTCCTACTATCTTGTTCATCTACAAGGATCAGAGTGGTCCTCTATAGAAGGTAGACCACACAGCATAATGTAATGAGGGAAAATAATAAGCAAGACCTGCAAATTCTATACTAAAACTCCACAAATGCTAAAATTAAAACCCCATATTTTCTAGAAGTTTACTTGTTTGCAAATTTTCAATTAAAAAAGAGACAGAAAATTAAAATCCTGCCCTCAGATGTTTTAGGTGTAGTAAGCAAATTCTGTACTGGTCCACAATTTCTGCTCTGAGGAAAGTAATGAAAAGGGCTACATACTTCTCTCCTGTGAAATGGAAGCTGGATGTGGCTCTGACACAGGCAGTAGGCATTGGTTTATCATCTCTCCCCAAAGATGAGTAAAAAGAAGCAGTTTTGTGGCCCTGAAATATTGAGACTCTCACCTATGGGGAAGCAGACTGAAAGTAGCTATAAAAGGACAAGTACTGATGGGCACTTCCTACTGTATGGAATCAAGGGATCGCAAAAACCCTTTCCACTGGTATCTGTCCTTCATTGTCCTAAAACTGCCATCCCATTGTGGCTAACAGAAGAGATAACCCCAATTTTAACAGATTCTTTTTTCCCTTTTCAATGGCGATGGGGTCTTGCTATGTTGCCCAGGCTGGAGTAGAGTGGCTATTCACAGTCACAATGATAGCACACTATAGCTTTGACCTCCTGGCCTCAAGTAATCCTCCCACTCCAGGCTCCTGTCAGCTGGGACTAAGGGTGCACATCATCATCCCTGGCTAAAACACTATTTTTTCCAAGTAAATGTCAAAAAATTTGCTTTTAGAACGTGTATATTGTATTTATATATTTAAAGCCATATACTTTTGAAATCATTATCTAATGAAATATTACTTTTATTTAATTAGAACACTGAATGATGGTCACTGAAAATGCTTTAAGCACAAAGAGACAGTTATTGAAGCAAATTGTCTAAAATTCTGTAACTTAGTCATATTTATTTAGAGAAGGCCATTTAAACTTAAACCATTTTATGCAACAATTTTTTTTTTTTTAGATGGAGTCTTGCTTTGTCGCCCAGGCTGGAGTGCAGTGGTGCAGTGTCCACTCACTGCAAGCTCTGCCTCCCGGGTTTACACCATTCTCCTGCCTCAGACTCCCGAGTAGCTGGGACTACAGGCGCCCGTCACCACGCCCGGCTCATTTTTTTTGGTGTTATTTTTAGTAGAGATGGGGTTTCACCGTGTTCACCAGGATGGTCTTGATCTCCTGAACTAGTGATCCGCCTGCCTCGGCCTCCCAAAATGCTGGGATTACAGGCGTGAGCCACCGTGCCCGGCCGCAACAATTTTTTTAAAAAAAAATTTCATATGGCCTTATTTGGTTGTAAATAAGGTAGGTGTTCCTTGGGATAATGTTTTACTATGAAATGCAGGAAATTGGTTTATACTATGTAAGAGCAAAACCCACTGATAATGGGCAAGTCAGTGGGAAAAGAAGTTAACAGTAGAATTCTGTCCCAGAAAAAAAACAAAAACAAAACCAAAGTCATTCAATTAAACCAGACTTCCAAACTTCATCATTCCTGGACCTCGTTAAACTTCTGAGTGCCACATGTACTATTAACAATACTTAAGAGTTACTTTATTAAGAAAGCAACCTAGTCTCATCCTAAACAGTATCTGCAAAATTGCAGATTTTTATTTTAAAAAAGCTATATTTTTCTAACACACAATATTGAAATGAGAAAATTTCATCCACATACTACCTTGTTACACTGTAATTAACTTTAAAATACTTCAGTATCAACAGTGGAGGAAGACAGTTAGTTAATATATTAAATATCCTAGCAATGATTCACATTCAAGGAAACCTAGACAATCACACCGGCACTACAAGTATCACCAATTCTGTATTAGAGGGTTCATTAATTAGCATAAGGGATGTTGGAAATATTTTTTCACAGTGAGATGAGTGATACTCAAAGTATGTGATTGGTTCTCTAGTCTTTACATAAATAAGAAACAAGATCCCTGGCAATCCTGGGTAGCCAAACAACTTTGGAGCAGTGGTCCAGTAGAGAATTTTATTTGGGTCTTCCTCCCTCGCAGTGAAGGATTCTGCTGCTTGACCCCATTAACTGAGCTGATCTCTCTGCCAGAATATTATGTTTTGAGTTAATCTTTGATGTAAGGTGCTTGTTGGAATGCCTAAAAAGAACAGAGAGGGACTCTACTATTCTTAGAGGAACAGTTTAAATGACCATTTTGATACCTATTACAAATGCCCAAATTGGTTTATCTCAGCTCACAACATACCTAAAAATCATTTTATATACTATCGGTGATATGTATACCATGCTTTGGGAAACATCAAATTAAACCTGTACAAAGAAAAAGTGAGTAATTCAAATCTAACAAAACAAACAAGTATGGCTGTGAATTAAAAGTCCCAGATTTCCCAGGTAAGTTACTGGTGTTCTAAAGTATTGGTATATGATCTCACAATGAAAACAACTATATAAACATTTCTAGAGTACCCTACTTAATTTACCCTAATACTTTTTTAAAAAACAAAAACATTTTAACAGCTGAAATTAGGAAGCTTCTTTCATATCTGATGGATTTTATGATCACTGTCCACCACGCGGCAATTATGATATTGTTTGTATTACCCATGTATGCTTGAATAAAAGAGGTAGAGTGTGTGTTAATGTCTCGGCAACCCTAGAGACAATAGCAGAGCACACATTTCCACTTAGGAGCCACTGGTTGTAGGGGGAGGCACTCGGCAACAGTCTGGATACAGGGATCAAAATTAGGCTAGGTTTGCCTAACTGCAAAGCGATCTGGATGGTATCAGGTTTGATGTCACGCAATAATGGAAAAAAAAAAAAAAAAAAGACAAAATTTCATTCACATATATTGTTCCTCCTTTCTCCATAAAACAATCAAATGTTTACTTAATAATATCCCTTGGATTACATGAGTTGATTCACTGAGCAAAAATTTAGGCCAAAATTAAAGCAAACTGGCAGCTACCCCCAAGTGTGGTGTCCAATCAAGTGAATGTCTTTGGCAGGGTAAGCAGAGACTCCAGCACCTCCTACTATATTACACTTCACCAACTGCACATATTTACAGCATCTGCCCAGCTCTCAAAGGCATTTGAGCTTGTCATTCCAGAATTAAACAGTAGCTAAAAGAAAACCTGATGTGCTGACATTTCAAAAGTTATTTACACATCCCTGTGGGTCTGACTCAAACATGTATTTTCTCTGGTACTGACTTTCCACTTCCTCTTATTTACATATTATTAATTGACTGTCTTTTTATTATAGGCCATTTCAAAATCTTCATAGGAAGAGGTTGGTTATGACCAAGTTGCTATTTCAATCAATAATTATTGAGTATACATTGCAATAAAGGATGGTGAGTGTGAGGTGTCCACATGTGTGAGTGCACTCTGTAATTCCCAAAGCTGAGAACAAACAGATCATTAAATTAGGCTCTGCTTACATTTGCAAAAGGAAATTGTACCAAGATTTTTACAAAGCACAAAATTATTTGAAGCATAAAACAGAAATTGTAGACACTAGGAAATGAACACAAATGTTCCTAAATCCAACCCATCTGTAACTCCAAAGGATTAAAAAAAGGTAGCTTTGTTTGAGGATCTTTCTTTGATAATCTCAAAGAAACCTGGACTGTGTGTGTGTGTGTATAAATATATGTAAGTATGTATACAAATATAAACATACATATTCATAAATATACATAAATATATATATACACATATATATATTTTAGAAATGGGGGTCTCGCTATGTTGATCAGGCTGTCAGGCTGGTCTCAAACTCCTAGGCTCAAGCAATCCTCCTAACCTCAGCCTCCTGGGTAGCTAGGACTTCAGGCACGTGTCACCATGCCTGGTAATATTTTTAAAAATTAACTAAAGTCAATTGTTTATTCAGATTCCCTTAGGCTTCACCCAATGCCTTTTTCTGTTGTAGGATACCACATTATGTTAAGTCATCATGTCTCCTTAGGTTTCTCTTGGCTATGATAGTTCCCCAGACTTTCTTGTTTTTGATTATCTTACTGAAATAAAGTATGTAGTTTCGTTTGTCTTTTGTCTTACAGACTCCCTCCATTTCCAAAGTTAGGTGAGTACCTTTTTGCCCCATGACCTTCAGTGAGGTTGCGTCACACATTTGTAATAGGCTCCTTTGTCATAGTCTGCATTCTACCTTGGGATCTCCTTTGACATCCCCAAGGATTTTTTGCATACAGTCAGGTTTTACTTTTTGTGTTGTAAACGTCAATGGGTTTTGACAGACAGTGTCACATAAACATAATTACAGTATCATACAGAATAGTTTCACCACCCTAAAACTCTCCTGTGCTTCACCTACTCAACCCTTCCTCCCATCCCCTAAACCCCCGATCTTTCCACTCTATAGTTTTGCCATTTCCAGAATGTGTATGGGAATAACACAGTATGTAGAGTTTTCACATTGCCTTCTTTCACTTAGCAATATGCAATTTAAGACCCATTTATGTCATTTTTGTAGCTTGACAGCCCATTTCTTCTTACTGCTGAATAATATTCCATTATTTGGATATACCACAGTTTATTTATTCATTCACCCATTGAAAAACATCTTGGTTGCTTCCAGTTTCGGCAACTATGAATAAAGCTGCTATAAACATTCAAGTGCTGGTTTTTGTGTGGACATGTTTTCAGCCGATTTGGGGAAATACCTAGGAGCATGACTGCAGAATCATATGGTGAGACTATGTTTAGCTTTAGTAAGAGACTGCCAAAATGTCTTCCAATTTTGCATTCCAACCGCAATGAATAAGAACTCCTGTTGATTCACAATCTTGCCAGCAGTTGGTATGGCCAGTTTTTTGAATTTTAGCCATTTTAATGGGTGTGTAGTAGTACTTCACCGTTATTTAATTTGCAATTCCCTAGAGACAAATGTGTTAAGCATTTTTTTGTATGTTCATTTGCCATCTGTGTGTTTTCTTTGGCAAAGTGTCTGTTCAAATCATTTGCTCATATTTTAATTGGGTTGTCTGTTTTCTTACTGAGTTCAGATAATTTTAATGAAGGAATTACGCTTTCTGTTAAAATTCAATCATTTGCTAGACAACAGATTACAAATAAATTTCAACAATTTGTCTAGGTCTGCATTTCATGTAGGAACCAATAATAAACTACTCAACTTTTCAGTTTTCTTTTTAAAAGCAGCACAAAAAATGGAATCAACCCAAAGGTCACAACCTCTTACGGAGAAGATATTAAAGATATGAAGGTACATTCATAGAAATAGTGCACACCATAGCTTTTAACATGCGCACTATAAATTCTGACCACATTTTGGCTTTATAAAACATGTAAAGTTGTATTGTTTAAAATGAGTCATGAATGACATAGCTTGTCCACTACCAGGGCTCTAGCTTACATCCATGTTTCATTTTCATACCTCTGTCAAACTTAATGATACAGAGTGCAAGCTAGTTGACGTCATTTAACTGACAACTTTTCTCAGAAAGTATTGGGCATTTCATCTGGAAATGTGGCTAACAACTATTTAAAGACAATTAACTTCATTTTATGTAGAAATTACAACTGCATTCCATGAACACATACGATTGATGAAAGCATTTACTCCAAGGTTAAAAAAAAAAAAAAAAAAAGAAAAGAGAAAAAAGCAATTGGAGAGTTTCTTGGACTTTCTCTGTGTGAATTTCTTTCTTTTTCTTTTTTTTGGGGGGGGGGGGAGAGATGGGAGCAGTTTCCAGCATTTTATTATGAAAAGTTTCAAATATAGTTAAAAGTTGAAAAGTTGAAATAATTGTACAGTTAACATCTATACTCATCATCTAGGTTTTATAATTACATAATATTGTATTTGTTTATCACACATCTATCTATCATTATTCTATCAACTCATCTTTTGTGTGAAATTGTTTTTTGAAAAAAGAAAATCATTTTGAAAGTATTAACTGTTGTTTTATGGTATGCTTGACAAAACCAGAAAGGTACTTCTATTGTTCCTATTTTTTAAATGACTCCCCCGTCCATACCCACATCAAAACCAATTATATAAAGATCTTTTATCAGTTATTTTTCTCTGAATGACACCAGAAATTGAGCCTATACATTAGGTACAGAGAATAACCTTCCCCTCTGAAAAATCCATGGGAAAAAAATTCAATTAAAGCCTAAGATTAAAAGCAATTTAACTGTATTTTAAAAATAAAAATAAAGGTATATGTAAAATGTTATATTAGCATGCTTTTAAAATAACAACAGGTAACCTATAAGTATTCAATGTATAGTAAACAAGTCTCTCTAAATTATGAATGCCAAGTCAAGGGAAGAACTTGAAAAAAAAGAAAAAAAAAAAGAAGGGAAACAGGAGTATCTGGAATAGCATACATCCAAATAACTCACAAATCTTTTATAATTATTTCCCAAAACAACACACACACACACACACACACACACAAATAAAAAATAAATACAGTCCTACCAGATTAAAAATAGAAGTGTAATCAACAGAATTGTTACTAAAATATTTGATTCCATCCCCAATTTGGAAATATAATTTAAGTCTTATTCACATATACAGTCATCCCTCGGCATGCTCGGGAAATTGGTTTCAGGACCACCTGCTTATATCCAAATCACCACCCCCGTGTAAACTCAAATCAGTGCATATGCAAGTCCTTGCGGAGCCCATGTATATGAAAAGTCAGCCCTTAGTGTATGCAGATTTTGCATCCTGGGAATACTGTATTTTCAATCTTCTTTTGGTTGGAAAAAAAATCCACATATAAGGGGACCAGCACAGTTCAAACCTGTGTTGTTCAAAGGTCAACTGCAGTTTCTTTTTCAACAAATAATATTTATTTGTGGGCTTTTTTCTTTTTTAAAAATGTAATAACATATAGAGGAAAATGTAACAAAACTGATCCCATTGCCCAGGATAATCTGCTGATATATAAAAATAAATAAACACAATATATACATATAATTAGATAATTCAAAGTTACCGAGGCAACCTTTCTATTAACTGTTTTAGATATACAAATTATTGAAACACTCCTCCACTCCTTTTTACTGGAGCAAAATCAATCATACAATTTTAGACATGTCTTTTACAAAGAAAATATTTTATGGAGAAACATTGTTATTCTACAGGATTTTTGGATATCGCTGCAAAGACCATGAATTTATAAATACAGATGAATATGTTCTTATCTCTTATTCTTGTTGCATCTAATGAAATTTAGGTTTCTTTCATAAATGAGAATAAAATGTTATCTATTCAAGTGTTTAGCATTCAAATATTTATCCTCTATTCCTGCCAACTAGATATACGGCATTACGTTTTAAAAAATCACTGGCATCTTTGACTTTTTAAATTACACGGACAGTTAAGAGCTAGAAGTTGGGCAAAAATAACTCCATTTTCTTATGTGACACTGGAGGAGAAAACATTTTGTGCAAACATTACCGGTAACCTGTTATAACTCTCTGTGGAGTGATGTCTCTGATGTAACCAAAACAATGCTATTTGACAATCCTATCCCTCTCTTATTTATGTCCCCCAGACACAGAGAAGTCACTGATTTTTCCACTATTCTTAAGCTTCTAACAAGTCCTGGCAGATAATCTTACTTTCTAATTTACTGAAATAACTTAAATCATCTGACGTCTTCTCTCAACCACCTGTGGTAGCCAGCCCCCAAGATGGTATCCAACAATCTTGAGGCAGTCATTCAGCTAAACTGTAGCAATTTCCTGACCCACAGAAACATTTATTGTTGTTTTAAACACTGTATTTTGGAATATTTGTTATGCAGCAATAGGTAAGTTAATGTAATCCATTTAACTATTCTGAAAGCTTGTAAATATTGTTAAGTCCTCAAATTTAAAAAGCACACTTCTTCCCTCCACTCTTTCATCTTTCTCCTTCTGCCAAACTCCTCTAGAGAGTCCACACCAATCATGCTACTGAAACTGTTTTCTTAAAGGTCAATCAATATTCTCATCATTGCCACATTAACGATCTCTGTTTCTTTCTCATACTGTTGATGTCTACACAGCTTTTGACAACTGGAAATCTTTACATTCTTGGCTTCCACAGCACTGAGTTCTCCTTAGCTCTGACCCAGGGAGAATTTTCCGACTTGGACTAATTTTCCAACTTCCTTCACGTGCTGTATTTTTATTCGTACCTGTTGAACGCTTTTATTCTGATTCGCATCCCTACCTTATCCCACAATTGGCCTAATGACAGCAACAAAAGCAACTGGCACAATTAAAATTTATTAAGCACTTATGTACTAGGCCGTATGCTAAGCTCCTAACACATATATCATCCCGTACATATTTAGCCTTTCCATTAACTCCTTGGTGCCTAAGTATATTCTGCAATTCTCGGTAATCTACTGCTTTAGTCAACCTTTCCCTTTCTGGGAGTAAACGGCATTCCACACGTGTAATTCTCTTGTTTACTATCATATCAATCATCTCCCCAGCATATAGAATACTGCTTAACACATAGTAGGTGTTTATGAAGCACAGAGTAAAATATTTGTTGCATGACTGAAAAACCCCAAGTATCCCTTTTAATACTATGTTTATTGATTATAATACTTTTAAAAATCATAATTACAACATGGGGATGAATCCTTGGCGTTGCCATTTTGAAGGTCAAAACCTGTCTAATATTGGCCATTGCATTTACCTAATATAGACAATATTGTTGTAAAGTAGTCTTATTGCTATGACTATAAGACATAATCAAAATAACGACATCAGTAATTACAGTACTAAGAAAAGAAGCCATGGAGGACATTTTCTGGAGAGAGAGAGACAAGGAAAGAAGGATTAGAAGCATTCCAGATTATGTTTAACGTATTAAGAGGTAACAGTAGCAGGTAGACAATCAGTAGTAGATCTGGAAGAGAGTAATCACATTTATAAGAAAATATGATAGGAAAAACCTATGTCTCACCTTCATTTTCTCCATGTCCTAATAACAGTTCTTAGCCCACAGCCACCTACACAGTGAATCCCTTAGGTAGTCTAGGCTCTGCCCTTAGCAGAACTTTTTTGTTTTGTTTTGTTTTGTTTAGATGGATTCTCACTCTGTCACCCAGGCTGGAGTGCAGTGGTGTGATCTTGGCTCACTGCAACCTCCGCCTCCCAGGTTCAAGCAATTCTCTTGCCTCAGTCTCCCGAGTAGGTGGGACTACAAGTGCCTGCCACCATGCCTGGCTAATTTTTGTATTTTTATTAGAGATGGGGGTTTCAGCACGTTGGCCAGGCTGGTCTCGAACTCCTGACCTCAAATGATCTGCCCACCTCGGCTTCCCAAAGTGCTGGGATTACAGGCATGAGCCACCGTGCCTGACCAACAGAACACTTAACCACTGGAAGGATCACATTAGTGTAGGACCTCTAAGAATCACCTATATTCAGATGAGTCCAATGTTACTCTCTTAGATTTTTTCCAAAGACAGCTGTAATGAAAAACCAAAGGAAGCCTGCCTATTTTGCTGCAAAAATTTTGTACAGCAAATTGTCTATTATACCACCAAGTGTTCCTAAATAAAAATCCACATGAGAAATTCTATTCAAGGAAAAACTGTCTCTCTGGATAAACCAAAGTGCCTCTTCTTTCTGACAGCATGGTAACTTATATTTCCCTGTTACAATGGAAACAGAGCTAAAACTGAAGTTCAACTACAGCAATGTTACTGACTTTCACGTTTAGCAAGTTTGTATTTTGTGATTTTCTTTACTTCTAAACTTACCTATCTTATTGCTTATGCTTACCTTTTAAGTTTTCTAGGAAAAAAAACAATACAAATAAATGTAATTCATACCCAACTCAACATTATACAACCTTTTCTAATACATATTTTATAAGTTGGGGGCTGACGTGTTGTTAAATTATCATTTTACCTTTGGAGATACAAATTTACTCAGAAAGCCAAAAGTCAGTGCTTCTTCAAGCATGGTATTACATTTACCACGTTGGCAATTATTGAGTGCCCATGATAGCTCATGTTGGCTAGAACAATTTTTTTAAATTTGCTGAATTACTTGAGACTAAATTTAAAACTGCTAAAATTTGTAAAGGGGTCTCAGAGAGTAGAATAAGGCTCCTTATATGGCTTATTTTATGAAATGTTCTCAGAAGAATATGATTATATGATTTCACATATAAGAATGCTTTACAATTTTTAAAAAACATACCTTGAAGTGCGATGGGATGCTGTTATCCAAACTACTATATGCACCGCCCCTTACCCCCACACACAAGGATAAAATGTTAGCTGTTAACATGTCAGAGGCCATATTTCCTTGGCCATTTCTGCATGCTAGAAAGCACTAAACACTCAATAAATAAGTTACTCGGCATCTGGATTCTATTATAGCTTCCGTATTATTTATAACTCATAACATACTTTTATATTTTACATTTAAAAAAAAACCTTTTAGCTAGCTGGCTAACCTAAACAAGCTTAAACTGACAAGGAAGTTCCAAGTATTACAAAAAAAAGAAATAGTTTTTAGTAAGCAGATACATTTTAGAGCAATTTTTTTTTTTTTTTTTTGAGACGGAGTCTCACTTTGTCGTCCAGGATGGAGTGCGGTGGCACACCGATCTCGGCTCACTGCAACGTCTGCCTCTCAGGTTCAAGCGATTCTCCGGCCTCAGCCTCTGGAGTAGCTGGGATTACAGGCATGTGCCACCACACCCAGCTAATTTTTGTATTTTTAGTAGAGACAGGGCTTCATCATGTTAGCCAGGGTGGTCTCGAACTCCTGACCTCAGGTGATCTGCCCACCTTGGCCTCCCAAAGTGCTGGGGTTACAGGCATGAGCCACTGTGCTCAGCCTATTTTTTTTTTTTTTTTTTAAGGAAAGAAATATGCTGCTTTCAAATGAAAGGCAGCATCTACCCATGCAGATTGACTGATGTGATGAACAACTCATGGTTTTCACTTTCAGATGGGTTCTTAACACCATCTGGCAGACAACTCTTTCATTTGCTTTCATTCTCCCTTTAGCAGCTCTTCTAAAATTTTTGTCACTCTCCTTAAGCCACTATCCTAATCACTCCCATGCCCCAAGCAAATATTTGTTGCCCTCAAATCTTAGGGTAGTTAAGCCCACCCTCCATCATATGTCCCTGGATCTGTTTTCTTCCCAACTTCCCTGGCACCTTGTCCTAACAATTGGTTCTTCTCTTCCCTCCATCTTTAACCTTTTCTCTCTACTGGCTCCTACGTACCAGCTGAAAAACACACTTTAGTCACTCCCATTCTTTGATGTTGTTGAAATTTCTCTTTTCCTTCTCAAACAGGCTATTTGCACTTCTTACTCCCTCCCTCCCACCTCTTTCCCTCCTCCATTAACTGTAATCTTAATTCTATTCTCCCTACTGCCCCAGCAAAGGTCACTGATGTCTCTTTAACTAACAAAGTCAAAGGGTGTTTCTTGGTCCTCATCTCAAAGGGCTGACGTGTAGCACCTGAGACAGTTAACACTCCCCTCTCCTGGTTTTCCTAATCTCAGTCCTCTCGTTGTTTTACGCTAATCACTTCTGCTAGGTCTGCTCTGCTGATTTATCATTCCTTTACCCAGCAGCTAGACATTTGTTTCTTTTATGGTTCTACCCCCAAACCTCCTTCATTTTACACACTCCATATCCTTAGGTGGTTCAATCCATTCCTTATTAATCTTCTTATCATTCAATAACAATATTGATGTTTTAACTAAACCTATACTTTCTAAATCTATTGCTCTGATAATATTAGTATTATCATAATAATTATTATTTTGTTGTGTAGAGCCCTATATCCACTTTTTGCTTCTCAACAAAAGGAATATCCTATCTATATTTCAAACTTAAGAGGTCCAATCTTTATTCCCAGTTAAACCTGTTTTTCCCCTGAAAATGTCTCATCTCAAACACAATTCAAATGCCAGAGAGAATCGTTCTCCCTCTCACATTCGCCCGCCATCCCAGTTTATCAAACCTAACATTCTATCCCTTAACTTACGTTGTATCGATCTATCTCTATTTCTGCTGCCACAGTTTAAAATCCTTGTTCCATTTTCAACTGTACTATTTCAAACATTAAGGAATCTATGCCCCATCTCCTCCTCCTCCAATTTGTCCTCCACACTGCTGCAAGTTTCTCTCTCTAATATGCAGTTTGTCCTGTTCTGCCCTCTACTGAAACCCTTAAAAATGACCCTCACCAAAGCCTGCAGGATTATCTGTGTTCCTTAGCACGAGCACAGATGTGCCTTCCTCATCTGCCTGTGCTCCCTGCGCCTAAGCACCTCACACTGAATACTCTAGCAGCACTGAATGACCTGGTCCCTGAAGATATCTATAACCTTTTGGTCTTGCTGTTCACTCTTGTCTAGAGTGCCACGCATCCCTGCTTTTCTACTTAGCAATTTTTGTTCAAAGAAACCATGCTTAGCAAATGCTTACTCATCCTTCAAAACCCAACACAGACATAATCTGCTCTGAGAAGCCACCCACTCTCACATCCTTGGGCAGAAGAAATCATTCCCCATCCATGCCACTGCACACAATACACATACTTCTCTCTCACTGTACGCAGCACCTGCTCCAGAGGGATCAGTCACCGTCTTTGAAGATTTAGGTCACCTGGGTCTGGAATGTGTAAATAATCTCATGTTTATTTCACTATCTGACATAAATGATATTCTTATAGACCCTACTTCCCCTATGTGGTAGATTAGGAGTTGTCTGAATTCTTAGAAATCTAGTATAGGTACTGGAACAAGACTGAAAACAATTCTTCAGTTTAGAGATTAAGAATTTTGGAGTTACATAGATCTGGGCTTAAATTCTAACTCTGCCACTTTCAGTCTTCGTGAACTTGAAATTAAAAAAAGAAAAAAAACCTCACTCTTCCCATGTATTCCTCTTTCTGAAATGGGAGTATCTTCCCTGTAGATGCTGTGAGGATATGTTTGATGAATTTATGAATATACTGGTCATGCAACATTTCAAAAGTTATAAATATTTAAGATTAAAACTAAACTAGTGAGCATGGATTGATTTTTCTTTCTTTCTTTTTTTTTCTTTCATTCGAGACAGGGTTTTGTTCTGTCGCTCAGGATGGAGTGCAGTGGCACAATCTTGGCTCACTGCTACCTCCGCCTCCTGGGTTCAAGCAATTTTTGTGCCTCAGCCTCCTGAGTAGCTGGGATTACAGGCACCCGTCACCATGCCTGGCTAATTTCTGTATTTTTAGCAGAGACGAGATATCACCATGTTGGCCAGACTGGTCTTGAACTCCTAGCCTCAGGTCATCAGCCCGCCTCGGCCTCTCAGTGTTGGGATTACAGGCGTGGGCCACCACATGCGGCTGATTAATTTTTCAAAACCTTACTTACATTTACTTGAAAGTAATGTTTTAACAGATGCCTTATATTTTTGTTTCTCTTTCGACTTTGGTTGATAGCTGCCCCATGTT
Source organism: Theropithecus gelada (assembly GCF_003255815.1). Lineage (NCBI taxonomy): Eukaryota > Metazoa > Chordata > Mammalia > Primates > Cercopithecidae > Theropithecus > Theropithecus gelada. The sequence goes on along the minus strand of NC_037679.1, from coordinate 113,275,751 downwards.
TAAAATCTTTTTTTTTTTTTTTTTTCAGATGGAATCTCGCTCTGTCTCCCAGGCTGGAGTGCAGTGGCATCATCTCAGCTCACTGCAACCTCTACCTCCTGGGTTCAAGCGATTATTCCACACGATCCCAACTGTGACAAAGACTTAGCAGATGTGACTGAATTACCAAAGTCACCAACGTTGTGGTAATTTGTTACAGTAGTCATAGCAAACTAATATAAGCCTCCGTTAAATAAAATTTATAGGAGGTCATTGATTTGAACTGAGCTCCTGCATTAGGCTCAACAGACCAAACCAAAATGGAGTTACTCATGCTGAAGTTCACACCACCAAGCTAAAACTAAGTTGTTTATCTGACCTTCCAAGAAATCAGGAGAGGAATGGAGATAATAGCCGAATCCCCAAACAGGTCAATTTTAGCCGGCATGATAAGGCAGTACCTCCTGCTTTGAACTTTATAAGGAAAGTAACTTTGGAACAACCAATCTGCTTTTTGTTCTCTGATTCGGCTTTCTTCAGCCTTTTTTTGTCAATAAAACCAACCTCCTCTGCTCAGTTCATCACAACACTCAATTCTATTTTATAGGATGAGGTCTTACCTGATTCTAGAATTGCAAACAAAAGCCAATTAAGATCTTTAAAATAAATTTTTTGTGACTAGGTCATTTGATATCTTCTATTCACTTAAAACAATAGAAATTTATTTTCTCTCAGCTCTAGAGGCCAGAAATCAGGCCAAAATCAGTTTTAATGGGTAGAAATTAAGGTATTGAGAGGGATTCCATAGACTGTAAAGGAGAATAAGTTCGCGTTTGCCTCTTCCAGCTTCTGCATGCCTTGGCTTGTGGTCCCATGACTCCATCTCTGCCTCAGGAGTCACACTGCTCTCTGAAATCTCCCTCTGTCCACCTCCCCTTCTAAGGACACTTGTGACTGCATTTGCCACTGCCCTCCCCACCAAGATCAAGGAAAACCTCATCTCAAAGTCCTTAATTTAATCACATCTGCTAAGTCTTTGCCACAGAAAGTAGCCTTCACAGGTTCTGGGATCAGATTATCACTACACACCCTGAAGTGGGGGAATATTATTCAACTTTGTGGGGGTAGGGTATGTGTCATAAAACCAAAGAACAAAGTGTAAGGGCAACTCTCTATCTTATTCATATCTTTGGTATATCTGTAATATTTTTACAATAATTATTTCATACTTTTTAAGTATTAAAAACAAGAAAAAGAATAAAATGTAATATTCCTCCATAAACCCTAGACAACATACCCATAAGCCTTAAAAACCATGGCTAGGTTTCATGTTAATATCTAGATTTACAGCAGCAACTCTACTGAACATCATTGTTAAAATTTATAAACAGACCAACTCTTCAAATAAAAAAAAAAAATGCTTCCTTATTAACTCTTTATAAAGTGGAGAAAAGGCAGTAAAAATGACAATGTCTCTGACCAACCAGGAAACATAAACACTGATTAAGTCCCCCAACATTCCCATCCTTTGCTCTATAATTTCTACTTCTTATTAACCTTAGTAATCCATCTCCCAGATAAATTTGGCTGGCTAGATATTAACTACTGCACTTCTTCCTTTCCTGCCTCTGACAACCTGACCTCAAAGGAAAAATACGTTTTTGATATATACTTAAAAATCATACTTTCTTACTGACTTAAATGATAATTTCAGATATTTATTCTCAAGGAAAATGTATAGCTCCAAAAAAATTATGCATATATCTAAAACATACCTTTCTGACCAAAAAAAAAAAAAAAAAAAAAAATCATAGCTCATCTGGAATGGAAAATAACCCAAAGATGTGTGCTGGACAGCAGACAAGCTGTACACCAGACATCAAGAAGAATGGGAAAAGATCCCGACTCCTAAAATCCAGAACCTCTTTCACTGGAAATCACTCATGTTAAATGACAGCTAGGGGGAGAAGTTCCATTTGTATTAATAAGTCACAGGTCCTCTGTTCTGGATTTACAGTCTTTTACCTTTACAAAGTAGATTTCGGACTTACACTTTTACAAATGTCAGAAATAAAAATCTCTGAATATGTGTAGCATTTTACTAAGACATACCAGGGGACTTCAAAAACTTGTGGAAAAATGAAACTAAAAGATAAATATTATAAACTAATCCTTAACATAAACTCCATTAAGGTTAAAACACTTCTATAAATGAGAATACCAGCCATTTAGTCCATCCCTAAATAACTGAGAGTCCTAAGAATTTAACCATGTCAATGTAGTCTTTTTCACATTATTAACTGAATACAAATGGACATCCTTTAAAATCTTTAAAGATTTTTTAACATTAGGAAACAAGAAGTCAGAAGAAGCCAAATCAGGATGATGAGATGGATGCCTCATGACTTCCCACAAAAACTCTCACAAAATTCCTTTGTTTGATGAGAGGAATGAGCAAGAGCATTGCTGTGGTGGTGAACTCTGTGAAGATGATTTCCCAGACATTTCTACTAAAGCTTTGACTAACTTTCTCAAAACGTTCTCATAATAAGCAGATGTTATTGTTCCTTGGCCCCTGAGAAAGTCATAACAAGCAAAACGCTGTGAGCATCTTTCAAAATTGTTGCTGTGACCTTTGCTTGTGACCAGTTCACTTTTGCTTTGACTAAACCACTTCCACTTCTTGGTAGCCATTGCTTTGATTGTACTTTGTTTTCAGGACCATACTGGTAAAGCCATATTTCATCTTCTGTTACAATTCTTCAAAGAAATGCTTCAGGATCTTGATCCCACTTGTTTAAAATTTCCACTGGAAGCTCTGCTCTTCTTGAGCTAATCTGGGTGCAACAGTTTTGGCACTCACTGAGTGGAAAGTTTGCTCAACTAATTTTTCAGTCAGATTTGTCTATGCTGAACCAATCAAACTGTCTGTGGTGGAGGTTCCTATTTCTGCTGTTAACCGTCAGTCTTCAATTAGGGCATAAACAAGATTTTTTTTTTCCTTGAAAACTGATGTGGATGGTCTGCTGGTGCAAGCTTCATCTTCAACATTGTCTTGTCCCTTCCTAAAATGAGTTATCCATTTGTAAACTGCTGATTTCTTTGGAGTGTTGTCCCCATAAACTTTTTGTGAATCATCGATGATTTCACCATTCTTCCACCCAAGCTTCACCATAAATATGATGTTTATTCTTGCTTCAATTTTAGCAGAATTCATGTCGCTCTGATAGGAGTTCTTTTCAAACTGATGTCTTATCCTTCTTAGTGCCTCAAACTAGGTCCTGTTCAGACATGCTACAACACATTCACAAAAGTTGGTGTAAAAAAAATTTATGAAATCCATGCATAGTTTTAACACAATATCCATTTTCCATAAATTTTTGAAGTCCCCTCATATTTTTCACTATTTCTCTCTGAATTGCATATTTAATTTCTCATACTTTATTTTGAGATAAATATGGCTACTAAACTACCAAAATATCAATTCTATACTAAGCTTAATGGAAACTCGATCTATCTTCATTCTCAGGGACAATCATATTGATGTCAAATATTTGAGGCCAACATTCGATCTGCAGAGTACCCTGGGATCAAGAAACCGGCCCAACTCAGGCTCTTAAGTAGCTAAGAATAGGAGGTCTTGCCCCTAGATGTATTAATATTTGTATCCTCTCTTTTTGTAATAAACAAGGATTTAAGAACATGTACAGTCACTAGGTTACAGCAAAGAAAACTGCTATTTAAATTAGGTTTCAAATTTCACTGGAGTGCCAAAAAATGAAAGTTTAGTTGGAAACTGAATCCAACTATCAGTATTTCAAAATACAATTTAAGAAAAAGTCCCCTAAAGTAGGTGGGTGGGCCAGTGGAGCCGACAATAGGTATTCTACTTCCATGACTATGGTGTGTTTCAATGAAGAGGCAGAAGATTTAAATTCAAGTGAAAAGATACACTTTTTTTTTTTTTGAGACAAGAGTTTTTGCCCTATTGCCCAGGCTGGGGTGCAAATGGCATGATATCGGCTCACTGCAACCTCCGACTTCTGGGTTCAAGCGATTCTCCTCCTCAGCTTCCTGAGTAGCTGGGAGTACAGGCACCTGCCACTACGCACAGCCAATTTTTGTATTTTTTAGTAGAGACAGGGTTTCACCATGTTGGCCAGGCTGGTCTCGAACTCTTGACCTCAGGTGATCCACCTATCTTGGCCTCCCAAAGTGCTAGGATTACAGGCATGAGCCACCGCACCTGCCTACATAAACATTTATTGAATGCCTACTTTGTGACTAACACCATGCTAGGTTCTTTAACTTTAAGAGAATGAGTGGAAACTTGTGAGAATTATCAAAATCTTTACTCAGTTACTATTTTATTATGAATCTTTCATGTTGTATTCATTGCCTACACTCCTAGTGTAATGTACACTCCTAGTGGCTTTCAAAAATGCCATTTTAACTCACATATCTATGACACTCAACTTATCTACTAATTATACATTTTACATCTCATCACCCTGTAATTCTAAGATTACAAAATATAAGATAAAAAGCAAACTGACAATTTTTCCTTTATTTATCCAGATATTTTAATATAGAAATTCATAGTTAAAATTACTGAAATGCTTGCCAAATGTTTAATATTATGTATTACAGTTCTTCCTTTCAAAAGTAAACCATATGCCAGAAAAAATTAAGTTCCAGGGTGAGGTTCTGAATAAGATATTAAAGGGTAAGAAGTTCTGCTATGAACAGTCCTTTATGGTCTGTTATTCGCCAAACGTACTTGACCACAAAATCCATTTTCATCTACCACTACTTAGGATCTTTAAGCACTACTGAGATTCATCAAAATTAAGGAAATAAGTGTTCCTTAATGGGTAGATGTTAAGTTAAATGAGTAGATAAATTTAATGATTTGGAAATGAATAAGATATATAGGTATATGCTTAATATCTAGAAACCTGGCAAAGAGACCCTTGTCATCGGTGATTTTTCTTTCTGTATTCTTCTTACATTTTCCCAGTATTTCTCCACACATTTCTTTAACAGATCTTCTATTCATTATTTCTCTTCTATTGATCTATGAAGATTTATGATTAGAGTATCTGGGACTAAATAAGGAAGAGAAAATAGTATAAAATAATATAACAGTATAATCTTGCCATGAAAATTTTGTGACCATCCAGTCTGCAGTGAATATGGGAGAAAGAAGTTAAAACCACATCTGTCACCATTACATAATACACATGGAATATGTATTTCTGAGATTAGTTTCAAAGACTACAGAGGACTTTATAGATTTTATGCACTTGAGATATTTCAGTTAAAAAAATTTAATAGAATTTGGAAAAGCAATATTTGTTTGTTTTCTTCCCACAATGGCTATTAGTGAATGACTTATCCCCTCATGAATCTTTGTCACAGTCTGTGAAATAATTTTATTACTTCAGAAACTGTAAATGAACCACTTTATCGCCATGGTAAAGTATTATACTAAAAGTAGGTAGAAATAAATAAGGTAGGCATCATGTGCAAGGTCAAACAAGTGAGTCAGTATAAAGAAGTGGGAATAGATTTCTTGAGTCCTGTCACCCAGTCCTCATCTCTAAACGCTAACCCTCCCTTTTCATGAATATATAAGCTTAAGTATACACCCACCTCCTTCACAAGTGCCAATCCTGGAAAATGGCATAGTGGGGGAAGTTCACAAAATGAAGATATTTCAGGAAAGCCTCACATAATTGCCTGGCATTTGAAGGTACTAAGCTTTCAGTAGTCTCTTCCTATTGTTCCCACCCCCCACATCATTTTTCTAGACCTCTTTAAAGCACCTTATATGTCTCAAATTCTCTACCTGACATTTATGTGTACTAACAAACGTGATTTTCCCTGAAGGAAATAAATATGGTAATTTTATGCTTTTTCTTCAAATCTTCAAAAAATATAATGTTGTACCTTCAGCAGAGTAATGCTATTTTAATCTCCAGGAGAAGACTCTGAATATTTGGTTGCCAAGTTTACCGATTATAAATACATAATCAAAATTGTGTTCATCATGAAATAACAATGTATAGATTTTAAATATTATATAACATTATAAGAGCATAATATGGAGAAAATGCACAAAAATATCCCCCTTTAACTTCATGGTAAAACATGAACACTTCGGTTTTTTTAAAAATCACAAAACATTTAAATAAGATTATCTTCCTATTGATCACTCATTGATAATATGAGCTCAGAGAAAGTAACAGCCTAAACTGGCAAAACTATTATCATGCAACACTTATGTAGCTAATTCAATAAATTAAGATAGAATTCTAAATATGAATACAGAATAACTGTAACACCTTATATTTTACAAAATGTCAATTTCATTTCATTTTAGGATAGTGTAAATGATCAACTGTATTACAAAGCAAACTTTCATTTTTGAACCACCTTTTTAATAATATGTATACATATTACTGTAATACACCCTCTCATTTTCTTTAAAGAATTTTTGATCTTTCTTACCTATTACTTTGGTAGATACAGTATAGAAATGTGAAAGCAAAAACTGTAATTTCATTAAGATGTAAGAACAAAAATGCTAAACTGTCCAAAAAGACAAATCCTGAAGTATCTCGGCACATAATTCTGCCAGCATTATTCAGCACAAGTGAGCAAAGAAAATTTGTGGAGAACATGAGAAAGTATCATCATAGCAATTTATGAACTTGTCACCTCAGAAATGTACTGGAAATATTTCAGAAGAATAAGATTTAGACTGCAGAAACAATTTTCTCCCAATCTCAGCTAAGTTACTTGCTACATAAAGCTTCAGCACAGTACAAAAAAGCAGCAGATATAAGTAAAGACATAGACTAGCTAGGAATAACTGACCGATTAGAGCAAAATAGAAGAAAACAGCCAATTAACTCACCAAATAGCCTTTTGCTAAAAATCTGCGTTCTTTTCTTTGTCTCAGGCTTCTGGTTTCTAAAGACAAATTACATGCTTTCTGACAGAATGATGACAAAGGGGCACACCGTGATCTCTTTTCTGCTCTTTCCACTATAAGAAAACTGAACCACACCGCAGTCTCCAAGAGTAAGTACTTCATATGAGCATGCTCAGTATCTAATTTAAATGACTTGGTATTTCATCTCAGCATGTGATGACCTACTTCCAAATAAACTCAGAAAGCTGCAAATTTAATAAAGATCATTAACTGACAATACAGAACTACTAAATGATAACTGATTTGTTTTTAACCTCATAATTTTTGTGGTTCATTTAACTGGAAATGATTATTTCTACAAGTTTATTAAATAACAAGTCCTTAGGTTTCAATATAGAATTAACTATGTCAACATAAGAATCCCAAAATGTAAATAGGACCATTGATAAATTAAACAAACTATAAACTACCCTTATTTCACTTTTCAATCTCTTATTCTGTCCTCTTGCCTGTTCACCAAGTAAAACAATCTGAAAACTATGCAGTGGTATTTTAATTTCTCCTTTGGAAACATTAATAAAGACTAATAAACTGAAATGTTCAATGTATTTATTAAAATGTTTGCTATCTTCAAACTATGGTGATAGGATTTTTATCTGTTGTTTACATATTAAATAATTGAGTTATAAATTATACGTCACCCAAATACTGATAAACCTATAAAAAAGTCTTTAAAGAATGTTGTATTTTTGAGAAACAGTTTTACAAAAATACCACAAAAACCAACCAAATATTCTGTGTATGCATATTTATGCCATCAAATACATAATTCACCTAGTTTGTTAAGTAAATTGCTGCAAAGGCCATTAGTTTGGGATGATGAAAATATGGTCAAGAAGTTTTTTCCTCTGTTCCATTTTAATCTTCCTCCATAAATCTAGATCTAGTACAGCCCCACTAAAACCAGCTAGACAACTCTTTCACATCTACTTCCCACTTTCACCTTGGGTAGATGAGCAAAAATAGGAAGTGTCTGAACACTTGACATGCACCCCGCTCAGGATAGCAAGTCACTGACAGAATGGGGCTGACCCATCTTTAAATGGGCCCATATGCTAATCAGAGCTTTTCCCTTCTTCCCAAGCCTTCCTGGTCACCTCTTATTACTTCCCTATTGTAAATCACCCTTCTATATAAATGTCTCATTTTTGAGAACAGTAGCCTCACAGTCCTCTACCCTCCTGCCTCCTGACAGGTAGGGTGTGGGAAGGCAAGAAGACATAGGAGATAGGCATCCCATGGGAACAGCTAAGCTAAGGCCCTTCCTGAGACAAGGTTATAAAAGGTCGCAAAAATTAAAATGTGTCAATACGCATATGTTATGTGTCTCTAAGTACTGTATGTATGGGGGGGGGGTAGTTCTGTAGGAAGAATAAGTTACCTACAGTACTCAAAGAAAGCTCTATGATTCCTAAATGAGAAAGTGAAAACTCTTCACTAAAAAGAAACAAATAAAAAATCTAACTGTGATCTATAACTATTATTTGAGAACATGTTATATATGAGTTACGGTACACTGCAATGCACAATGGGAACAAAAATGAGTACAACTATCTCTGCTTTTAAAGAGTTCAACTAATAGGAATGACCAGGCAAGAGTACATATAACTAATCTAAGTATTACAGTAAAAGACAGTTGCTTTAGTGTCCTAGAGAACTTACAGGAAAGAGATGAAGCATTCTAAGGCAGGCAATTAGTAAGTTCTTTATGAGAGGGGCGAACTTTCTGAAATGCCTAGATGAATACTAAGGATCTAGACTAGACAGGAGAGAGAAAGAGGAGGAAACAGCCAGGTCAAGGCTGAGATGTGGCACAGTGGAGGACCTGGGAACTGGTGGTGTGGAGACTGGAGACCTTGTGGTACGGACGATGTGAATACTAGAAAGTGACGGCTGTCAACACTGGGAAGAAAGAAAGAGATAAAAACTAATTATTCTGAGATGGAATCTGGAAGCAGATGGCAAGAAGTGTTCTAGACCCTGGAAAATAGAAGAGTGAGGGAGTCAACTCTAAGAAACAGATAGACACAAAAACAGGTAAATGAAGACAGGTAAAGAGGCAGTAATTCCAGTCACACTGGCATAGTACTTACTCATTTCAAATTCACTGTATGAATTCCTCCATATCACTAAATTGCTCTCTAACATGCATTTCCTGTCTCCCATCCATCCAACTTCAGTGTTCTGATTTAAAATTGAGATCATCTTGTAATTACATATATCCCTTAAACCTGAGGCCTTCTTTTTTAAATCCTTATATATCACTTATTCTTTAACTTACTGATTTACCCTTTCTCTACCAGCAAAACCTGATATAATGTTTCCCAAATACTACCCCAGTAAGAATGAATGTTTAAAAACTCAACCAAAGATGTAACTTATTTCTATGACAACTGAGTATCCTCTGAAGACTTTATACAGTGTTAGTGCATTTGTCCCACTGCATGTACATACATGAGATGGGTGGATCTCGCTCATGACTTAAATGTATCTGCCTTCCATTTGATACCTAACCAAAGGGAGGGAATGGGAGGAGCAAGACTGGAAATGAATACATGAGCCTTGTACGGCAATTATCATTATCACATCGTTATCACCCAGAGACCACAGTTTGTTAGGGTTCACAATTGGTGTTTGTACATTCTATGGGCTGAGTCTTGCACTGCAATCTGTTGTTGTTTTGTTTACCATTAGGTTATAGCAGAATCATCTGCGAAGCTGGAGAACAAACACACACATGTACTTCCCAGGGTCCAGAAACCTTTCCACCTGACCCATCAGTGGAGCCAGTCTATAAAATCTCCCTAAAGTTTGAGTTTGCTCTGATTAAGAGCCACTCCTCTAGATGCTCACCAGTTCACAGCCTTTCAACTTATGAGTCTTGTTTTAAGGTGATGAATGACAGCACTTATAGAATGTCTCAAATATATGGCTTCATTTAATATTCACAAATCCTCATGTAATAGATTTTATTAATATTCTACCTGGTAAACAAATCTGGATACAGAGACTCAGAGGCTTATTCTGTGTCACACAGATACGTGAATAGAGTTGAAATTTGGACCCAGATTTTGGAATTTTTTTTGTGGTGATAGAAACCCATGGTCTAAATGTGATCTAAAAGGCAGTGAACTCAGGAGGCAAAACTACTGAAAATAATTTTCAATAGTAAAGAAATATGGAAAGAGGTAGGGGAAGAGTGGGGAGTAACTGTGAAGGGAATAATTAAGAATGAACAAAAAGTAATGAACCCGAGGCAAGTGGTACTAACTCAGCTTTTATTTAGTTTTATTGCAGTACAATTCACATTTCACTAAACCCACCTATGGTTGAGTGTACTGTTCAGTGACTTTTAGTGAATTTACAGAGTTGTGCAACTATTACCACATCCAGTTTTATAACATTTCTATCACCACAAAAAAATTCCCTCATGTCCCATTTACAATCAATCTCCACATCCACCACCAGCCCTAGGCAACCACTGATTTGTTTTGTCTCTATAATTTGCCTTTCTGGGAAATTCACAAAAATGGAATTATACAATGTGTAGTCTCTGTGTCTGGCTCCTTAGCATCAAGGTTTTAAAATTCGGTCATCGTATACCATTTATCAGTCAATTGTTTTTTTTTATTGCTGGGTAGTTTTACTGTATTGATAGCACATTTTGTCTATCCATTCACAGTAGTTGACAGACATTTGCACTGTTAGGCGATTATGAATAATGCTATCAACATTTTAGTACACATCTTTGTATGGACACGTTTTCATTCTTCTTAAGATACTTAAGTAGTAGAATTGCTTGGTCAACTTTACAATTATTTTTTTCCAGAGACTGCCAATCTCTTTCCAAAGTGGTTGTAACATTTTATATTTCTATTACCAGTGTAACAGAGTTTGAGTTTTTCCACATCCTCTGCAATACTTGATATTGACAGTCTTTCATTATAGCCATTCTAGTGGGTTCCTCAGTGTGGTTTTAATTTGCAGTATGCTAATGTTTAATGACGCTGAACATCTTTTCATGTGCTCACTGGCTATTTGAGTATATTCTCTTGTGAAATATATTTAAAATTTTCCCCCATTTAAAAAATTTAGCTGTTTGTCTTTTTATTATTGAGTTGTAAAAGTTCTTTATATATTCTGGCTATGAGTTATTTGACAAATATGTGATTTGCCTGTATGTTCTCCCAGTCTGTGACTTGTCTTTTCATTCTCTTCAGTGTCCTACATAGATAAAGCAAAATTTCTAAATTTTGATGAAGTCTAGTTTACCAATTTTTTCTTTTATAAATATTTAATTATATCTAAGAAATCTTTGCCAGACCCAATGTCACAACCTTTTTTCTAAAAGTTTTATACTTTTTGTTTTTACATTTAAATCAATAATCCACTTAATTTTTGTGCATGTGATTACAAGGGCCTAAGGTTTTTAAACATTTTTTATGCTTACATATAGCTATCTATCTAATTATCATAACATCATTTACTGAATCATTCATTCTCCCCCAATGAATTCCTTGGACACTTCTGTCAAAATTCCTTCCTTGGTTTTGGAAAGCAGAAATAGCAAGCAAGGAAAGGGTTAAGAAAAATGAATGAAGATACAGACAGATTTGGATTGAAGAGGAAGAAAAAAGCTAATGAAGTTCATGGCTGATAGTTTCTATTTTCTTCTCCAAGGTATGATCTGCGAGGAATGAGGAAAAGAGGACAGAGACAAGCATTCTGAGGTGAGTAATCAAAGATCTGGAACATTTGTTATGAGGAATAGGAAAGCTACTGGATAATGAAGACAATTAGTTTAGAATATGCTGTTTTGTCAACTAGTATTAGTCACCAAGAAGTGAAGCTAGTCATAGGCCTGCATACAGATACTGGAACTTCCATTAAATCTTCTATTCTCAGGAAGAATGAAAACGAAATCTATTCAGCTGGAAGGATAAAAGATTAAAAAAAATTTTTTTAATGTTTAAAATTTTTTTATTGGTACATAATATTTACGCATATTTAAGGGGGACAGGTGATACTTTTGTCGCCGCATGGAAACTATAATGATCAACTCAGGTTATTTGGGGGGATCCATCACCTCAAGTACTAATCATTTTTCTGTGTTGGGAACATTTTAGGTCCTCCCTTCTAGCTATTCTGAAATGCATTTAATACATTGTTGCTAACTATAGTCACCCTACTCTGCTATCTAACATTTGAGCTTCTTCCTTCCATCTAACTGTATGTTTGTACCCACTAACTAACCTTTCTTCAGCTCCCTTTCTCCCTATACTGTCATCATTCTACTGTCGACCTCCATGATATTCATTTTTTTAGCTTCCACTTAAGAATGCAAACATGTGCTATTTGTCTTTCCGTTCCTGGCTTATTTCACTTAATGACCTCCAGTTCCATCCATGTTGATGCAAATGACATGATTTCATTCTCTTTTAGTGACTCTTTTCAAAAAGTTTGAGATTTCACCTAACTTAGAGAATAAAATATAGAATCAGTTACACACAGCTTCAGAAAAAAAGCTCAGGTCTTAGAATGTGCCTTTCCTCCATGGTATCTGTGGTCATCAGGTTTAATGCTACTTTTTGCTGGGACTTGGTATCTCAACAAAGAGCATCTTGCAGTACAAATATTTACATCAGACTTTCTAAGTGTGGTTGGCTTCTGAGCAACTGCAAGCTCCTAAGATCACACTGTCATGTATTCATGAAACAACTCTGAATTTTAACCAACCACTGGGAAGAAAAACCAGTGGCAACAGGATCTTGAAAATGAGAAATAAACCACAAGTTAGAAACAGATACTGCTATCACTGCCACCACTTCGTTCTTTGGGACAAACCAATGACACTTTTCAGTACAACACACTGACAGTCATGAAGTACTGACACTAGATGTTGCTGATAAAATATTTTAATTTATATTTTATTGCTTTCTCGCCCAGATATATCTACAGAAGGCATTTTTCCAAAAAAGAAAAAAAGCATTTTGAATTTTAAATATTCAATCGTTAGGAAGATCTCTACAAAATCAGGAGCAAACATTTGCAAGAGTCTTGGGCAGAGGTGTAAGTTTTACATAATAATTTGTTACTGTCTTACAAAAAAGAATTGTAAATTTTAAATCATATTTCCATAAAATAAATGTAATGACCCAGTGACTTTTACTGCAGTGATAAATCCTTAGCACCTACTTAGCATGTGGCAAGATAATGAATAGATCTAATTAAACATTATTTTGGCATTCAAGCTGTCTTTTGCTATAGACAATGTTTAGACTATAAGAAAATCTGTCATGTCTTGCTACAAAAACAAAAAAAAAAGCCATACATGAAATAATTTTGCTGCTGAATAATGGTCTTATAGAAAAATTTTTAAAAATATTCACTACATAAATAAAAAAATGGGGATGGCGTATAACTATTCCTGCATTCTGCTAAAAGATAGAAAAATAAATATTTCTTAGTGTTCCCTTCCCCAAAATCAAAACTCATTTTTTTCCAACTCTGCCTAAGGATATTGTTAATCAGATAGTTAATAACTTAAGTATTACAAAATTTGTAATTAAAAAAAATCTGCTCCCTTTGTTCATTCACACAATCATTCATTCCACAAATATCTACTAAGCATTAACTATGAACCAGACACTGTTCTACGTATTACACACAACAGCAGTAAAAAGGTCTATGCTCTCATGGAGCATACATTCTCAGGGGGGGATGAAACTCAATAAACAAAGACTACATGAGATAGTGGAAAAGGGTTATGCAAAGAACTAAGACAGGTTCAATGACTCAGTGAATGGATTGTCAGGAAAAGCCCCGAGGGAGCAACAGTTAAGCACTGACTTAATGTCACAAAAAGGGGAAAAGAAATCCGGACAGAGAGAGTGGACGGTTAGTTTAAAGGCTCTAAGCCTGGCATATTTGAAAGAGATGAAAGAAGGCCTCTGTGACTACAGTATGGTAGGATGAGAGGAAAACAGTTGTAGAAGTAGAAAAGTCAACTAGGGTTAGATTTATAAGTCAGATAATGAACTTTGGATTTTATTCTAAGTGCTATGGAAAGCCACTGGAAGACACTGACAGGATCTGAATTACATTTTTATACTTTAAGAAAATGAATCTAGCCAGTGTGGAGAATGGATTGTAAAGGGTCAAGGGTGGACAAGCAGGAGAAAAGCAAAGAGGCTGCCACAGTTGTCTGAGTGAAAGATGATGGTGGCAAAGACGGGAGGTGTGGCAGAGATGGAGAGAAGTGAGCAGATTGAGGATACGTTCTGGAGGGGAGGAAGTGTCAACGGGGCTCACTGATGATAGACTGGAGGGGAGGTGGGGTATTGTTAAGTGAAGGAAAGAGAAAAACTGAGGATGACTGCAAAGGCAGCAAAGTTGTTTTTTCTGACTGTATATATTAGACACTATATGAAAAGTCAGTGAATGTGGAGATGAAGTGGAGAAAAAGGTGGAGATGAAGATTTATGGCTGACTGGCATACGGTGTACAAAGAGCCTTGGAAGTGAATGAGGCGACTTACACACACACACACACACACACCAGATAGACTCTGTGACTTCAACAATGCCAGCTGTGTGCCTAGTCCTATGCTCGGTATATCTGTGGGAAAAACAGATCTTTGTCTTCAGGGAGCTTCTAGCAGAGAAGACAAGTGCAAACAAAATAAATAATGTAGTACATTAGAAGGTGGTAAGTGCTATGAAAGAAAAACTAGAGTGTGGCTCAGGAGTGTGGCTAGGGTAGTGAAATTAAACAGGGGTCAGGATAAGCATCATTCAAAAGGTGAGACATGAGCAAAAAGGGAACAAAAAGACAGGCAGAGGAAAAGGTCAGTGTTAAGACCCTGAGGTAGGAATACATAACATCTTCCAAAATAAGTATTGCCGACATATTTGAAAAATAGCCAGAACAGTATGGGAGACTGGTCTGAATGGGAGATCAGTAGGATCGGAGCAGTGAGAAAAGGGCCAGAAAAGGAATGGTCATGAAAGCAGCATGAAACCCAGAAGGGTATGATGTCATAGAAGTCAGGAGAAAAGGGTGTTAAGGTCCAACGATGCTGAATGCTGCCAAAAAGTAAAGTAAGATCTGAACAGAGAGGTCCCCAGTGTTGGAAGTGCAGTGTGGAGTCAGTGGGGAAGAGAGCTAACTCTACAGAACGGCAGAGAAGGAGGGACAGCTGGCAGGAGGTATATTCACTTCTAAACATAATAGGACAGATTGGCTCTTGGGATTTAAGTAAATTATTACTCTACCACAGCCAGTGAACAAGGATTTGAAAGTTTTAATTATGTCAACATGGTCAATCAGTGCTGGAATCCAAAAAAACTCATTTTATTTTCTCATTCAATTACAAACTATGAAAAAAAAATCACTTCTCTAAGCTATTTCTCTAAAAATAAACAGAGAAAACAAGTTAAAAACTCATAAGCCAGAGTAGCAGCTTTGGCAGCAACACGATAGCAGCCACCATTTGTTGAGACCCACTCTGGGTGTTGTGGATACGTTAATCGTCTTTTGTTTGTACAGGAATATTGTCACAGAGGTTTTACTATTCATACTGTGTATGAGCAAAGGTAAAACAGGGTTTCACTGCTAGGAAATGGCAGGATGGGATTAGAAGGAGCTTATGCTTTTCCACTTTGCCACAGTATCCCTCTTTTATTCACACCTGCTTAGAATAAGAGATCACATAGGGGTAGGTTTTCTTCTTGCTTTGTAAGAGACATTCTTGCTAGCTAGATATGGTATTTTTTATTCTTTATGACATCAGGAATTATGTTAGTTACCTTAATGCTCTATCGGAAAAATTACAAATTACTTGTTGACAGTTTGTGGTTCAAATTTTTTCACTATATGCATTTAACATATACAAGATTTTACAGTCTAAACACCTATGAAAAATCTACTATTAAATTGTCTTTACATGTTAATTGAAAACATTTGATTGAAATAGTTAATCCTTAATCAGTACTGACATATAAAATATAATCTCTGTTGACAACTGAGAAAGGAAGATGACAGATTTTTCAAAAAGTTTAGAAAAGACTCACAAGATCTCAAGTTGTAGAAACAAAATACTCTTCAAGAAATCACTCAATAAAATACTGTTCAATGTCACAGAAAAAAACATAACTACTGCTTTTTGAAAACTGAAACTAGATAGATACACTTCAATCATCTCAATTAGTGTAGGTAAGGCAAACACCAGATGCTCATTAAGCAAAGTTATATAAATAGCAACAAAGAGAGAGAAAGATGCCAAAGTAAACAGAATAATCAATAGAGAATGGCTTCACAAATTAAAGTTCATCTGTAGTATGGAACACATCATGCAGCTGTCAAAAATACACATACACACATACATATATATACACACACATGCACACATATACATAGATATATACCTAAAAGGCAGGTAACACAACAGTATATGTTAATAGCCTAGATAAAGGCTACTTTTTTTTTTTTTTTTTTTTGGAGACAGGGTCCCTCTCTCACCCAGGCTGGAGTGCAATGGTGCAATCTTGGCACACTGCTGCAGCCTCCACCTCCTGGGCTCAATCAATCTTCCCACCTCAGCTCCCAGAGTAGCTGAGACTACAGGTGTGTGCCACCACGCCCAGCTAAATTTTTGTATTTTTTTTGTAGAGACAGGGTCTCGCCATGTTGCCCAGGCTGGTCTCGAACTCTGGACTCAAGTGATCCGCCTGCCTTGGCCTTCCAAAGTGCTAGGATTACAGGAATGAGCTATCACTCACCCAGTCTCCTTACTTTATATCCTTTTGTGCTATATGAATTGTTCTGATAAGCATGTATTAGTTATGTAGTTAACAATTAAAAAGAAAGAAAAGAAATGGGGGAAAAAGAGGTTGTGGGAGGAAGGGAAAGGAAATAAAAAGGGAAACAACAGGAGCCAGGAATAAGATGACAGGTATACATGCTAGCAGTGCGGTATGGAGAGATCTGGAGTGTGATGGTTCAGGTTCAAGTCCTAGTCCTGTTACTAACCTTGCGCAAGTTAAACTCCAAGGTTCAGAGGTTTCGTTTATTTAATAGTCTTACTACAGTAAGACTGTTTCTCACCCTACAGAATTATTGTGAACATCACCACGAGAAAATTTTTGAAATGTGACAAATACAGTGTCTTTTACAGTATAAATACCCAATAAATGGTAGCTATTTTATGTTTTGAAATTAAAATGCTAAAGAAAACAGCTTTACCTGTAAATCATTTGCTTTCTATAATCGTAAAGTATATTTGATATAAACCCTTTTCATCAGTTTTAAAAAGTAGGTAGTAATATGATCACAAAGCCAGTTCAGTAGAATATATGCTGGTGGTACTACTAGAAATGTATTTCATCTGAGATTTCCAATTCCAGCTTTACAAGTCCCTATAGCACTTGTCCTTGTTCATACAACTCTGAATCCGAAAATCTGTGCCTCTGATCCAGAGATTTCAGTATTCAATTTGTCTGTATAATAAAACTGGTAAATACCTGTACCTCCTGAAGTCACTCTGCAGTAGATAGGTAAAAGGGGGATATTAAGGAGGGGCACATTCTCTAGACTATTCTTTCATATTTAAAAAAATCAGTTGGTAGGGATGTAAATTTGTACAACCTCTATGGAAATCAGTATGAAGATTTCTCAATGAACCAGAAATAGAACTACCAGGCAATCTAGCAATCCCACTACTGGGTATCTATCCAAAGGAAAAGAATTCATTATATAAAGAAGATACATGCATTTGTATGTTTATTGTAGCACCATTCACAATAGCAAAGATACGGAATCAATCTAACTATCCATCAATGGAGAACTGAATAGTTAATGTGCATATACACAATGGAATACTATTCGGTCATGAAAAAGAATAAAATCATGTATTCTGCAGCAACATGGATGGAACTGGAGGCCATTATCTTAAGTGAAACAACTCAGACACAGAAAAGACAAATACTGCAGTTCTCACTTACAAGTGGGAGCTAACTAATGTGTACACATGGAAGCAGAGTATGGAATGAAGGACAATGGCGACTGACACGGTTTGGATATTTGTTCTACCCCAGTCTCATGCTGAAATGTAATCCCCAAGGTTGGAGGTGAAGCCTGGTGGGAGGCGTTTGGATCATGGCGGTGGATCCCTCATGGCTTGGTGCTGTAGTAGCAACAGTGAGTTCTCATGAGATCTGGTTGTTAAAAGTGTGAGGCACCTCTCTTCCTGCCATTCTTTTAAAGCTCCTGCTCTGGCTCTGCAACATGCCTGCTCCCGCTTTGCTTTCCGCCATGAGTAAAAGCTCTGTGAGGCCTACCCAGAAGCAGAGTAAATGCCAGCACCATGCTTGGACAGCCTTGCAGAACCATGAGCCAATTAAACTTCTTTTCTTTATGAATTATCCAGCCTCAGATATTTCTTTATAGCAATGCAAGAATGGTCTAATACAGGGCCTCGGATGGATGGGAGGGTAGGAGGAGGGTGGATAACGGGAGGCTGCTTGGTAGGTACAATGTGCTGGGAGGCTGTCTGGTGGGTACAATGTGCGTTGCTCCAGTGATAGATGCACGCTGAAGGCCCTGATTTTACCACAGTGCAATACATATCAATGTAGTAAAACTGCACTTGTACCCTATGATTACATACAAATTTAAAAAATCAAAACTCTAAATCAGAATAAATGTCCAAGTATAAAATTCATACCTAACTTTCCATTTGAAAGTAAGAAATTGATTAAAAAGTTAAACTGCCTTCTCACAGCAACCTAATTTAATCAACATTATTTGCTTTTAAAATCTTGGCTTCATGTGTTCCCAACATGGGGAATTACCTTAATAAGCATAAAGTATCTTAATAAACAAAGTCTTACCTAATGAAGCATCATTCTTGTGAATCTTACTATAATATACCCCCTTCTAAGTATTAAGACTTTCCTTCTTTAAAAATCAAAACCACATTAATATTGTACCCTCTTATGTTTAAAGTTGACTTACACGCTACTGTCCTTGGATTTATGCACCTCATAAACACTCCAAAACCTAATCTACAATTTAAAAGTCTAATATCTGAAACAGGGGTCAACAAATTTATTCTGTACAGGACCAGATAGTAAATATTTCAGGCCTTGTGGACTGAACAGTCTGTCAAAACTATCAACTTTGCTACAGTGAGAAAGTCGCCACAGACATTACATAAACAAACGAGTATGGCTACATTCCAACAAAGCTTTATTTACAAAAACAGGCAGCAGGCTGGATTTGGTCCACAAGCCACAGTTACTGACCCCTAATCTAAAGTATTAGTTAAGTAGAATCTCTATGATAGTCTTATCACTCCTTAAAAGTTTAGTACCACAAGACTCTGACCAATTATTTACTAGATCATTTCACTTATTAATGATTAGTATTACTAATTTTGTAAGAATAAATTCTTTTCTTTCTTTCTTTCTTTCTTTTTTTTTTTTTTGAGACACAGGGTCTGACTCTGTGGCCCATGCTGCAGTACAGAGGTGCCATCTGGGCTCAATGCAACCCCTTCCACCTCCCAGGTTTAAGCAATTCTCCTGCCTCGGCCTCCTGAGTGGCTGGGACTACAGGCACATGCCACCACACCCGGCTAAATTTTTTTTGTATTTTGAGTAGAGACAGGGTTTCAACTATGTTGGCCAGGCTGGTCTTGAACTCCTGATCTCAAGTGATCTGCCTGCCTCGGCCTCCCAAAGTGCTGGGATTACAGGTGTGAGCCACTGTGCCAGGCCAAGAGTAAATTATTTTTTCTATTCTTATAATTTCATTAGGGTTCTCGTTAATATTTAATTTTTCATAATTCCACATTTCATTAACTAAAGTGAACTTAATCAGTCTTTCCTCATGAATCTCATTTTCTAAAATTTGTCCTTTTTACACCTTTGACTTCTCTCCAAGTTTCCTATGAAAAGTAGAAATGTCAGCACTTCTCGGTAATTATCTGCTTTTATAAAATTCAAAAGTAAAGCAAGCATTTACATGTTTACTTTTTCCTTCATTAAAATTAAAAATAAAAATACTAAAATTTTTTTTTTAATTCAAGTCAACTGTTAATAAAGATATCCTTTTAAAGTATGGTAGCTAGCCTCTAAGATGACCCTCAATGATCCCCAACCTATACATGGACGATACAAGGGTATGCACACCCTTGTATAGTCCCCTCCTGCAATGAATCAAGACTGGCCTTTTTCACCAATAAAATATGACAAAAGTGACACCCAAAGCTAAGTCATAATGGCAGTGCAGCTTCTGCCTTGCTCTCTTGGGCTTGGTCACTATGGACAAAGCCAACCACCATGTCATGGGTCACGCAGCCTTGTGCAGAAAAACCAACTACCCACCCTCAACTTGCCAGACACGTGATCCTCCAGCATGAGCTTTCAAGCTTCCAGAGACTAGAGCCTTAGGCTCATAAGGCTCATACAACCTCGTAAGAGAACCTGAGCCAGATCCTCCAGCATGAGCTTTCAAGCTTGCAGAGACTAAAGCGTTAGGCTCATAAGGTTCATACAATCTCATAAAAGAATCTGAGCCAGAACTACCTAACCAAGCAGCTTGAGAATTCCTGACTCACAGGAACAGGGAATGTTAATAAATGATTATAGCATTATGTTTGGAGGTAATCTGAGAAAACAGTTGATATTCCTGTATCTAATTAGGTTACAACGTATCTTATTTTGTATAGCTGAATATTTTGGTTCTTGGCAGCAGCAGTTGAAAAACAATCATCTATATTGCAATAAGATGAGTTTAGGGGACAAGACTGACAACAACCACCACCAATTAGGCTGCATGGTAGTGATGGATGCTAGGCTGTTCATTCAACAACACTCAACATTAACTCAAAGCATTCAGTGCAGGAAGCTGTGTGCCAGGCTATTAAAGTATCACAGTTTGATTTCTACATACTGGTCTATGACCCACAGTTATATGCAAGAAACAATCCCTACTTCACTCCCATTCTTGCCCATGTAAATCTCACTGTTTCACAGGGCACTGTGTTTTTAAATCTTGGTCTGACCCATTAGTGGATAATGATGTTTGCTACCAGTACTTTAAAATAACAAAACAGAAGAGAAGGTATAGGTGGCAAAGAGAAGAAAGTATTTTCATTTTAGTATTATATAAAGTGGATAGTGGATCATCCAATAATATTTATTTCTTATTGTGGGTAATGGTCAAAAAAAATTAAAATAAATGACATAAAATGCCAAATATGTTTGTATCATAGGAAACTAATTAGTCACCACACTCATCCAGTTAGCCGCCAGCTCATTTTCCTTTTCCAACTTCTCTTTTGCCTGCCCTTTAAATAGCTGGGCTTCACTGCTCATTTTGTTTTCACACTGATATTTTTAAATTCCTGTGAAAACTGGCTCTGGCTCAGTTGCTTTTTTCCTAATCTCAGATCTGCTTATCTTGAGAGGGTTGAGAATAGGAAAGTCTCTTCTCCTTTGGGACATTCCATTTAAAACACACCTAATGGTTGTCTCACAAGAGTAAGGCAAGTAATAAAAGGAAGATCAGATAGGGAACTTTCAATAACACTGAGATAACTGAAATTTCTGGCTAAATGAATCATCTTCAGTTCTCCAACATGCTAGAAATAATTAGATATGCTGGGCTTTCAAGGTTAATTTTTAACTCTAGAATGTCCAAGCAATAATTGTATTTCCTACTAAGACTTTTAGATTATTATCATCCATGTGCAGCACGTAAAGCTCTCTGATTTCGTGACGAGCGCCACAGATGTAGTACACATCTTGAATGCAGTAAGTTATCTCCCAGCTTTCTCTCCTGCAGCACGTGGCACAGTGCTTTGCGTTAACCTGAATAAATGAGTATCTTTTAAAAAAATTATTTGGGGAATTGAAAGACCAAAAAAGGAAATATTTATCCAACTGATAATTCATTTACTTATTTGCAATGCTTCAAGAGAAAGGCATTATTATCCATAAGGAAGTTTTCCTAGCTTTAAACCAGTATTTCTATCACTGAAAACATAATTACCAGTAAATATAACAATATATTTCCTAAAACTTTTTAACAAGATGAAGGAGGATTTCAAGATTGGGTTTTTTCTATCAAAAGGTGAAGTGAAGCTGACACTAAAAGTAAGACTTCAAAGAGTAAGACTCAGCTGAATAATAACTTTCAAAATATATGACACAAGGAGGAAATGAAGATGCAACATGTTGTAAGCAGATTTTAACAATTAATAAAGAAACAGATTAATGTCTTTGGAAAAGCGTAGAAAAGCAAGTAACCAAATTCCACTAGAATGAGATCAAGAATAGAAAGGGGGGGCATTAAATCACAAAAGCTCTAATGAAAGGAAAATTCTGCCTGCTGTCAAAAGAGCCTTTTCCTAAGCAACATTCCCATTTTTATTAACTTTCAGAAAGGAGTTATTTATGTCAATAAAATTTTAGCAGTTATGTCACCTAGTCCTATCACTGGTCTACACAAGACTCGAGAGCAGTCTGTTTAATGGTCTGAATAGCATGAATATGTTGATAAGTGTCAAATTGATTTTCCTAACCCATTCCTGAGTTCCAGACTGGTATACCAAACTTCCTGCCTGAAATTTCCACTGGTTTTCCCACAACCATCTCAAACTTAACCTACCAAAACCGAATCTCTTGTTGATCTCCAACCTTCAATACACAACTCCTCCCTGACCCCTTGCCCTTTCCCCCAAAAGAACATTTTTTCCTATTTCTAAGCATCAAATCAGCTGCAACAATTCAGGGACAGTGCCTGTTTTATTCATCACTGTGACCCCAAAAGCTACCAGAGGTCTTGGTGCATAATAAAAACTCAATAAACATTGGTCATTGAAAGGCTTTCTTTTACATTTAATCCCGTTTACCGTTAAGTATATATAATGCCTTTATACATAAATTATAAATGCAAACAATGACAAGGTAAAATAAAAAATGAATTTAATTTGAAAAAGGAATATAATCTAAATCAACATAATATGTATTATAAATCTGTTCTTTTGTCTTTAGGGATTACAAGTTTATTAATACAGTACTTTCATAAGTTGAATCTGCAAAATAAGACCTTAAAGGTAAACAAGCATCATGGTCTGATACAGTTATTCCATTGAAATATTTACTCTAAGTTGGCCATTGCCAGAAGCATCAATAAAATTTCAGAACTGGGAACATCATTTCTAATCTAATATGACTGAAATCTTTACATGAAAGACAGATTAATGAAATTTTAATATTTTAAATTGTTCTTATCTTCCTGTATTTTTCTTTCTCATACATTCATTATACTAGAAGTATAATTTGTCTTTTCAAAGTAAAAATAACATGCTGACCTCAGATTTTATTTATGAAAAAAATGTATTAAGATAGGATGAAAGAAAGAGGAGGGAAATAACAATTTTGGGGGAAGATAAGAGCAGAGAGGATTGGTAATTTTAAATTGCCTTTGTAATTCTACTTCAAAGTCCTTATGTCCTTAATATTAAAGTAAAATTCTAGTCTGGACACTTCTTTACTCTTGACTCTATTTGTACCTGCTCTTGACAACCTAGTAATGTTCAAACCTGCATATGTGTGAAGTGGCCACACTTTGCTTACCACCCAATCAACTTCAATTTTTTTCTATTTTTCATAATGACCTTGATGAGAATGGCAATGTTCCAACAGGCGGCAGACCAAAAATGGTTTTCATTGCTTGAAGAAAAAAACACAAATATAAGTAATTTCTTAAAGAATCTTACAAACAAGTAGTTGTTTCTGTGAAGCTTGGTCAGCCACCACTTACCAAGCACTTTATCTGAAGAAATGTTTCTCACCCAACTGGGAAAGAAACCTAAATTGAAACAGATCACATTAAAAAAAAAATTAAAATGGTCTAGTTTCATTTTCATAAAAATACGTTCCTGTATGTTACCTTTATGGGTTCTACACCTCAATAAGGTAGAAACACTCATTCATCTCCATTACCATTCTTTTCCTACTTCTCTAAGTGTTCCATTTAAAAGCATCAGACAGGAACACTGAGGACTTATCTATATTCTAGTCCCCTTCTACACTAAAAAGATCTGACTTTTATATCCAGTAGGATATTGCAGAACTGGCAAAACGACCTCTGAGCTAGGTCACTGAAGCCCTTTGGCTTCTCTTTGCTTTTTCTTGGGTCACTCACTAGGGGTAAAGCCAAGCACCATGACTGAAGAACTGAAGCCACCTGCCAATAACCTGGATCAACCTGGAAACGGTTCCTCTAGCCCCAGACAACCCTGCATCTCAACTGTAATTAAGACCAACATCTTAACTATAATCTCCCAAGAGAACCTGAGCCAGAACCACCCAGCTAAGTCACTTCCATAATTCCTGACTCACAGAAACTGAGATATTAAATACTTACTGTTGACTAAGACACAATATTTCCTCAGTTTTCATTCATCATGTGTATTACCAATTTGAAGTTCAGTGTATCTAGAAATTTTAGATTTAGATAGGAAAATACTTTGCAATCCAAACCTGGAGTGCAAAAAGTCAGATCTAGACACAGCAGAAGTGGGCTTTTGGAACTCCATTTATAAGACCTCACATATGTTAACTTGCTTCTAATGGCCAGAATGCTACTAGACAAGGCACTTTAGAGTGCTGATAAAGACAGTCATACAGAAGATGCTCATTACATGCTTGATAAATCAGTGAACCAATAAATGTAGTTGGAATAAAAGAAACTATAATGCCATGGGTGGTTAGAGTCAGAGTACACACATCTTTGTAATTACTTATTTACAACATCTCTTTCAACCACCAGAGGGCAGAAACAGCATATTGTTATTCCTTGACCTTCTGATTTAACAAAGCATTTAGAAGGAATAAAATATAAATTCTGCACAAAAAGAGAGAGAGAGAAAGGCATCCTTCTTAATAAATAGGAACATATTAAATTCTGCACACAATGCCCAAAAACGCTTATAGATGAAAGCTCAGTTAGAATATAGGACTTCAAGGGATAGACAAAAATCATAAATGGTATTCTAAAAAAGGAAGAAAGCAAAAAACAAGAGGCTGAGAGCTTTGGGTCAGTTTCAAAAAAACATGACTAGAGGGAATGTAGACTGACCTCAATTTAAATCCAAACTTTTTACTCTTACTCCATTTCTTCTAGTTACTAATTAGAAAGCAGTTGGTATTATGCTATAGAAAAAAGTAAATTTGGTCTACTAAATTCAAGCTCATTTTCAGCTATTCACATGTTATCACAATCCAACTTTCTTGTTTTACTTCATCAAAACGAACATCACTGTGAACCTGCCAGGAGCTACCATCTACTGCTAAGTGCAGTGCCCAGAAAGAAATAATCACCCTCACTGTGGCCAACCTAACTTAGACCTATTATCTGACTGCAGATGTGACAATGCCCTTTGATATTATATATCAAGTACTTCCCAACTGCTCTGTTATTTTTAATGGTACCGCCCAGCAAAGTTTATTGAATTATATTTCTATATATCGTCATTTTCTACTGAATTGAAAGCTTACTCCTAACAAAATTAGCACAGCCACCATTGTCTTTTTCCTTCAAGTTACCTAACTAAGCTAGAGCCAGGGACAACTAGCCTTATATTAGTATTTTATGGGACCTCTGGCAAATTATGTTGTATGTATGGGTTTATGGTCTGAGTCCTAAGATACATATGCAGTTGGCAAGTATATTTATAAGCCTAGAGAGACAGATAACAAATGAAATGCAATCCAATTATTTCACAAAGGATATTCTTATGAAAGACACTGAAGATAAATGTGTTAATTCTTGATTAATCTAAAAGGCATTAATAAAAATATCCCATCCCCTCAACTACAATAAATAACAAGATTTTATATGTATGTGTGTGTATTAACTAATGGCTATCCTTGGAACAACTTGATCTTTATTACTTTTTGGTTCATTGGGCCCCTACAGATATAGAGACTCCCAAATCATTTGCATTCTTTAAGATATGTTAAGTACACAGGCATTCTTCAGGGAAATGGGACTCTTCCAGCCTCAATCAATTTGTATCAGAAAATCCAATACAAATTAGCTTAAGCAAAAGGAGGGAATGTATTGGTTCAATTAATTTAAAAATTCAGGAGTAGATTCAGAAACGGTTAGACCCAGAGACTCAACTAATACGATCAAGTGTGTATCTATCTGTCTCTGTTCTTTACCTCCTACCCTTCTCCCTCCTCCTCCCAGGCCATCCCTACCCCACCTCTCTCTGTCTTTCTCTCTGTTATTGCCCCATGAGGACAGCTTTAGGCTGACATCTTTACAGCTTCAAATCCAGCATAAGACATTCTCAATCTCCAAAGCTTAAGGAAAGTCCCAGGATCTAGTCTTACTGGTCCAGCTTACATAATGTGCACACGCCTGGTCAATGACTAGGATCAGGAGGCATGGAACAAATACTGACCAGACCTGAGTATAATAACAAGTACTGGATAAGGAGTTTTTCTCCAAGGTAAATGTAGAGTTAGATTCTCAGAAGAAACAGAAGATGGACAGGGCACAAAAGAAATGTATGCCATCTCTGTATCACAGTTTCAAAGAGGTCCATGAATCTCCTCTCCAAAGTTAAGAACCAATGTTAAAAATTTCACAGTTTCAAAGAGGTCCATGAATCTCCTCTCCAAAGTGAAGAACCAATGTTAAAAAAAAAAAAAAAAAAAAAAGTATAAAGAAGAATAAGTACATTTCTAAAATGTCGATTTAAGTCTAACACTGCACTATATTGCTCACATTTAAGTAACTGATACCCTAATCAAATGCAGTGCCTTACTCTGCCTCCTCAACTTGTAAGCACTGCATTTGTCTCCACTGACTACATAACAATCACTTCTTGAAGTACTGTTTTGTCTTCTGACTGTGACTTCCAGGACCTGCATTAGTGGAGTTCCACCTCTCTGAGTTTTATAGGTATTCCCCAGTGTCCTCTCCTCTTTTTCTGTCTTATCACTTCTATTCAAATAACTCTCAAATAGTCATTTCCAGGCTAAAAATTCTTTGAAAAATTCCATTCCCACATTTTTAAAAACCAAATGTAGATCTCAAAACCTACAGCCACACTCAAAATATTCAAAACAAACATCACTTATTCTTTTCAACAAAATCAGCCTTTCCTACCTCTCAGTCTATCTGTGAAATAATCTGATCATTCGGACATTCTGTCTTCCATGAAGACTTCGTTCCCCTCTCTCCTCACAAGACGGGAGTATGCTTTCACGGCACCCTATCACTGGCATAGTACTTATCCCATTTCATTGTGATGACTGGCTTACTTACTGAGCTCTTACACTAGAATATAAACTCACTAGCAAGGGCATAGCTGTATCTCACATGTACACCCTACATGCCAAGTACAAATAGCCAGGACATAAAAAGTCCCCAGCAAATGTTTAATGAGAAAGAGGAAGAGGGATTCATTTTTATGAAAGATCTGTCAGCCAAAAAACCAGATTTTTGGAGGTTTACTATTCAAATAGACCGTGACTTGGTAAATAAGGTCTAAGCAACAAGACTGCAACCAAAATTTACAAAGCAAAAAGTCAGGGAATAGAATGAAAATTTGAAAATCACTACTTTCTTCTTATCTTTTTCATAGCCATTCCCTGAGGGTTTTTTAAATTACTTTTTAAATAATAATGGTAGATATTAAACACTAGGAAACTCTGTTCCTCCAAAGGACTAAAAACAACAGTCCATCCATAGGCACCCGATGTGGTTTCTGTAGAGGCCTTAACAAAATTTTCCTTATAAGACCAGGCACTGTAAACTTGTTTTGTTCATCTGTGATGAAAGGACAACAGCTTTGTTTTGTGGGACCTTTATAGGCTCATGCCTGTAATCCCAGCACTTTGGGAGGCCAAGGCGGGTGGATCACCTGAGGTCAGGAGTCCAAGACCAGCCTGGCCAACATGGTGAAACCCTGTCTCTACAAAAAAATATAAAAATTAGCTGGGCGTGGTGGTGAACACCTGTAGTTCCAGCTACTTGGGAGGCTGAGGCAGGAGAATCGTTTGAACCTGGCAGGCAGAGGTTGCGGTGAGCCAAGATCGTGCAACTACACTCCAGCCTGGGCAAGACTCCATCTCAAAAAATAAAAAACAAAAAAAGAAAGAAAAAGAAAAAAATGTTTCCTTGTAAGTATCAATCATCCCAGCTGCTGTCCCTTGAAACACCAAGAGATGGCCTTTTGGGGCAGAGCAGACTGAGAACAACTAACTCAGTCACTGAAACCCAAACCACTTGCTTCTCCGTGACATGCCTCTTAACACTGAAGTGTCATTACAATCTGAATTTTGGTTTGAGAAACTCATTAGTATCAGTTTCTGTGACACTCAACATATTACTTAATATTCTAAATTTTCTCACTTGTAAAATGTTAATACTAATAATTATCCCACAGGGTTGCTGATAATAAGTGAACATGTAGGAAAAGGACCTAAAGCACAGTTGGTGCTCATGAGAGAGAATATATGATAACAGTGGCTCTCTGGAACTCATAGAGGAAACTAAAGTTTGCTGGCTTCACTAAGCTGACACCTCTTTCCAGAGTCAGCTGATAATGATAACAACTTCCTTTAATCTATACAAGGGAGATACTATTTATACTCATCTATCTGTCTGTCTGTCTATCTATCTATCTATCTATCTATCTATCTATCTATCTATCTATGTAAAATACAATAATATTTCCTTTTCATGACTCAAGTTGTATATAATTTTAAACAAACTTGCACACTGAATTCATCCTTGCTGTTTCCCCCACTCTCCTTTTAATCTCCTTTAAGTCAATCATGTTTTGGTGTTTATTTTCACTAGTGGTTTTTAAACTTTAATTAGCAACAGCTCTGTTTCATTGCTCTTCAGAAATTCAACTCTCAAAAAACATAAACTTGTTTTGTTCATCTGTGATGAAATGACAACAGCTTTGTTTTGTGGGACCTTGAAAATAAACATTATTGTCTTTGATTTTCTTCTTCAGACTGTTCACACTGACACCAAACAGTTGCAGTCTGTGTTGTTGTAGTATATTACACATAACCTTAGAAACTTTATCCTATTCAGTCTGGCATTTGACAGCAAATAAGAAAGTTAAATATGCTGTATTTCTAATATTTTACTTATACTTGTTGGGTTCAGTACTTATACTTATTTTTTCTTTGTTTATTTCCAAGCAGCAGACAAAATGTTTCTGGTATTTTATTTCTTCTCTATTACTTCTGTATAATTCTGATGGCAATAATGCAAGGCAACATTAATTCAATGTAAAGCAGGTACTAGAAAATATGAAAAGGGGGAAGAGAAGGGTCTAGTCAATGCTACTTCATCTTGCTATTGTCAGAGTACTCAAATTAAGTTAAAAGTACATTTCAACTTCCATTTTTAAGCAAAATTACAAATAACATGGACATTTTCTTAAAACCACCTTGGTTCCATTAAATTTTGTCATTCATTTTAAAGTTCCCTTATACAACATCTTTGCAAGAAACTGAAGCTCTTCCTTTAGGAAAGGATTGATGGAAATGATTAATCTATGAGAATACAGCACAATCAAAACATTAAAAATGCCAAAACTATTTGTCTCACTGGCAGTAATAAAAGAAAGTAATAGCTTGGATGGGAAAAGACAAACTGCTTCACAGCTCAAATTCTAGAAATGTAAAGAAAAAGTGCCCTCATCTGGCCAAACAAAAAACTTAAAATTTGAGGAGCATGTGTTAACTCTTGCTCAAGAGTAATTTTCTGGGCTTTAACTGGTATATAAATAGGTCTTTAAAAAAGTAAAAATAAATAATAATCCAACAACATAAATTTTTGCTGCCTTTAAAAAACTGTTCCCTGCTAAAAATAACTACTTAAACCATAAGATAGAAAGCAAATTACATAATATATAATATCTTGAGAGCAAGGAATATGTAGCAGTAATCATCTTTGAGCACACCCAGATCTAGATACAGAATCCTCAGTTTTATTTCTGATGAAGCTAATGAATATAGTCGAACTGTAGTTGAATACAAATTGTCCCAACCAGCAAAAACATTCTTGACATTACCCATTACCTTACCTTAGTTGTCTTAGATAAATAATTTGTTCTCTAAAGGGCTTTTTTTTTTTTTTTTTTTGAGTCAGAGTCTCACTCTGTTTGTTGCCCAGGCTGGAGTGCAGTGGCGTGATCTTGGCTCACTACAACCTCTGCCTCCCGGGTTCAAGCAATTCCCGAGTCTCAGACTCCTGAGCAGCTGGGATTACAGACGCCTGCAACCACATCTGGCTAATTTTTTGTATTTTTCGTAGAGACGGAGTTTTACCATGTTGGCCAGACTGGTCTCAAACTCCTGACCTCAAGTGATCCACCTGCCTAGGCCTCCGAAATTGCTGAGATTACAGGCGTTAGCCACCACACTCGGCCCTAAAGGGCTTTTTAAAATATCATAATAACAACCAATACAGCCACATTAATACTTTTCAGTATCATCTTTTATTATAGTGAGTTAGTGGTATATTCAGTGGTATATTAAGACTTCAGAATCTTTATTTCAATGTTATACAATTCTTGTGCTTCATTCAGCAAGAGATTTCAAAAACTTTAAAAGATAACACATTTTAGGTACTGTTGTTCTACTTCATTTAACCACATTCTTTTCCTTTAATAATCTTATCCTAGCGCTAAATTTAAGTTCCTTCGCAATCTAAGCAGAATTCAATTCTAATTCATACCAGTATTGGTCTGTGGCTATCCAATGTGCTATAGTCTTCCATTTCATTATACCTAGGTTCAGGTCATCTCAAGTAAATAGTGAAATGTTACTACAGAGTTCTTTTTAATCTGATATTTTCCATTATATTAGAGAATCAAAATTGATTTTTTTTTTTACAATTACTACAAGATAATTAGAAGATTTATATATGTGCTTTTTCAACTATCTGCCATAACTTCAACATATAAAACTTCAGAATGGTGGTTTTGAACCCTGACTGTGCACTGGGGAGTTCTTTAAAAATAGATCCCCAGGCTCCACACCAGAGCCGTCTGACTTGGTGGGTCTCAGGTGAGCTTAGGCTTGAAGCTGTGGCTGATGTTTCTTAGGAGCCATAGGTGAATATAAAGCACAGTCTGAGGAATCAGCTTTGGAATACAGTTAAAAAAAAAAAAAAACTATATATTTCAAAGATACATATTTTTAAAATATTTATATTACTTCTATAACAAATCATTCAATTTTAAAAACTCATATGACCAACACATTTTAAATCACCACTGTATTACATGGGTCTTTAAAAATATAATGGCAACAATCACTGTCCATTTTTTTTTTTGGCCAAATAATCAGTCATCATATTGGTGAGTTTCTAAAATATACTTGCAGGTGTAAAATTATTTGTGCATCAAAAATAACAAGGTGCATTTTAAATACCATTAATCCACAGTATCTGACAAAATTGTTCCCTATCTGCTTATTGCCAATTTAGAGCTTTCTGGATTCATCCACAAAACAAATCCCCCTACATTTTTATTATTTTTCTGGGTGAAGTACCCCAGATTTCATATGCCTCAGCCCTGAGGATGACTCCCCTCATGGGTTAATAGAGGGGTTTTCTGCTGGGCCTGCAAAACAGTCTTGAGAATGAAAATACCCTTGATTATTGGTCAAATGACCTAGTCTTTCAGAGTAAAAATTTAAATCCCAATGGTGATTTAAAGTCTATATTGAGCTGTTAATCCCTTTTAGACTTAAAGAGCAGACACACACAATAAACCTCTAAGCTGACAGTTTGAGATTTGCTTACTACCTCTGGCATTTCCGTGCTCTAAAAAATAATCACAAGCATACTGCACCTTGACACAAGGTATGAAAACTAAGTATAACATTAATCATGTGTGTGTTTTGAGGGGAGCCTGAAAGACTTTTGTTTACAAGTCTTTTCATATAAATTTATCCTGTTAGCCAGGTGTGGTAGTGCATGGCCCATGACACTCAGGAAGTCCTAGCTACTCAGGAAGCTGAGACAGGATCTTGAGTCTAGGAGCTGAAGTCCAGCCGGGGCAATATAGCGAGACCCTCTCTCTTTAAAAAATATTTTGCTATTTTTTTTTTCAGTATCTCTAATTTTTAGCTAAAAAAGGCTATTATTGTGAGTCCTCACAAATGAGAGGCTAACTTGCAGCTACTTAATTAACTCACCTGTAATTACTGCAATAAACCCACCCCTCCCCCATATACCAGGGAAAAACTTACACTCTAAACATTTATATTCAACTAACACTTCACTGTTTAGTTTTTTCTTTCCTGAGACGGAGTTTCTCTCTTGTTGCCCAGGCTGGAGTCCAATGGTGCAATCTTGGTTCTCTGCCTCCTGGGTTTAAGCGATTCTCCTGCCTCAGCCTCCCGAGTAGCTGAGATTACAAGTATGTGCCACCACGCCCGGCTAATTTTGTTATTTTTTAGTAAAGATGGGTTTCTCCATGTTGGTAAGGCTGGTCTCAAACTCCTGACCTCAGGTGATCTGCCTGCCTTGGCCTCCCAAAGTGCTGGGATTATAGGCGTGAGCCACCGCACCCAGCCAACACTTCATTCTTTTGTTCAATTGTTTTTTCAGGTTTCCCTCCAGTCTCTAGCCTTATGCAGTGAGCCACAACTGTTTATTCTGTTTCAATATAAATAATACATACTGTTAAACAGAGGCCTTAACAATCATGTATACGATCAAAAATGGAATAATAAAGAGTATTAAACAATAGTTATATAAAACAGTCAATTTCACGTTTTAAAAAACTGCAACTAAAAAACTAATTTCCCAGTGCAAAGGAATTAAATGTCTCACATAAAAACGTAATGTGATCATATATGACTCGGGAATTTCTGAAAAGACGTAATGTGTATCTGCAATTAAAATAAAACAAATGCAAAATCTCTCCTCCTTTACCCTAAGCATTTGGTTTCTAACCTCAAGCACAATAAACCAACTAGGACATACATGATTTCTAGGTTTCAACAAATTAGACCAACGTATCTAACAGCACTCCACCAACCACTATAAATATTTCTACTTCTACTAACTACTTTGTGTTTTGAGGGTTTTTTGTTTTTATTTTTGTTGTTGTTTTAAATAAATCAATCCATAAACATCACTGTATAATAGCCCACAACTCCTCTGTAGAGATTAAGGAAACTAACACCCAGTAAGGCAGACTAAGGACACAATAAAAGCAATGAAGTCATGAGCTGAATCTCAGTTTTGCCATTTTCTGCCCAGGACAGATCTACATCAACCAGAAAAATCCTGGATCTCTCACTAAAAAGAGGTAAGCAGGTTCCCAAAAGCTACGGACTATTTTCATTCTATATTTTCCCAACACCGTCATATCTTAATTTAT
The DNA here is from genome assembly GCF_003255815.1 of Theropithecus gelada. Classification (NCBI taxonomy): domain Eukaryota; kingdom Metazoa; phylum Chordata; class Mammalia; order Primates; family Cercopithecidae; genus Theropithecus; species Theropithecus gelada. The sequence goes on along the minus strand of NC_037679.1, from coordinate 113,242,323 downwards.
TTCATTTTATCAATGTTATTACTTCAATCATGAAAACTAAGAATAAAATTATCTACTTGGAAAACTGCACGCTCCACTTCGTGTAGTTGTAATGCTGCACCTGTCTCTCTAACTTGTGATTTCTTCTATTTTCTACAAAATTATGCTGGCATAATCCCAGAATATGCTACAGTCTTTAATGATGGGATCAGTTTGATGTTTCAGCTCTCTCTCCTGCATTTACCTAGGGAACAATGAATTCTGAACAAAATGTAACGTACAAGAGAAAAATCAAACCAATTTCTGTGTCGTACTCATTTATAAATATGTGACTTGCTATTAGTGAATGCATCCTCAATTTTTTTCACGTCACAGCACACAAAGGAAATGACAATACTTCGGCAGCACACTGGAATAACAGACCAAGGAGATTTCTGAAAGGTGGGTGAGGGTGAGTGCTCAATGGTTCCAGAAACCTAATCACGGCACACCAGGAGCCGTGGAAGCTGTGTGCAGGAGTATGATGACGATGATGCTAACATCACAGCCTCAACTGCCATAAGGAACGGTATGCTCAATTTCAAAGCCAGAGCTTATATTTCCACAGGAACCCACACAGGTATCCAATTAGTCACTCAGAAGCTGATCATCAATCAGCACTGGCTACATCACAGAAAGGTAATAATGGGAGAAAATATTTCTACCAATAGAAAGCCAAATCAAGTATTTTTGAGTAGGGAAATCACCTCTTACTGATCCCTAGAATTAAAAATGCACCTATAAATTATAACTTACCAAAGTAAATATATATATAGCACAGGTCTGATTATCCTCAACTATAAATTGGAAATGAGGTGTAAAGGAAACCACTACTTGGGCATGCCGTAGTTCAAACAGGCTCCAGGTCCACTCTTGGTGTGCTTTAAAATTACTATGATCATTTAAGCAATATTACCAAAAGAAGAGCACAAAACTTCTTTCCGAGGGACAACATGGTACTGTGGGTGTGTTAGATGTGTTGCAGTGGGAACTGATCTAAGGGCTTTGACACTTTCAGAATGAAGCTCGTCTACATAACAACTGCTTGGCCTCCCTCACCCTTAGTTTCCTTATCAAATGAAATATCATCTTCCTTATAGGTTTTGTTATAAGGATTACAGATAATACATGAAATCTGGTTTCTACCACACGTGTCTGGTAGTCATATGCACTCAAAAAGAATAATTGTAATCACTAGTAATATTTTGTAGTGTATTTTTGTTTAACACGTCATTAATTAACATATCTCTATGTTCAATATTTTTAAAAGCTACATAAATAACAATGTATTTTATTCTTGAAAACTGGTAAGAGGGATTTTAGGTGTTCTTACCACAAAAACAGAAGATAAATATATGTTCCCTGCATGGTGGCTCGTGCCTGTAATCCCACCCAGCACTTTGGGAGGCCGAGGCAGAGGGATCACAAAGACAGGAGATCGAGACCATCCTGGCCAACATGGTGAAACCTCGTCTCCACTAAAAATACAAAAATTAGCTGGGTGTGGTGGTGCATGCCTGTAATCCCAGCTACTCGGGAGGCTAAGGCAGGAGAATCGCTTGACCCAGGGAGTTGGAGGTTCCAGTGAGCTGAGATGGTGCCACTGCACTCCACCCTGGTGACAGAGTGAGACTCCGTCTCAAAAAAAAAAAAAAAAAGAAAAAGAAAAAGATAAATATGTGAGGTAATGCATATGCTAATTAGCTTGATCTGGCCATTCCACAGTGTATACACATTTCAAAACATCATATAGCATATAATAAATATATACAATTATTATTTGTCAATTTAAGTAAATATATAGTTTAAAAAATGCCCTATGTCTCAAAATACGAAGGTGATTTCCTCTTCAGTTTTCTTTCCTATACCTAAGCTTACATTAATGAGAACGTTTCAGTTTGGTACAAGACTTAATACCTTTACAACGCTTGCGAGTCTTCTCTATTAATGAAGAGAAAGGGTACCAGGCATGGTGGCTCACGCCTATAGTCCCAGCTACTTAGGAAGCTGAAGCTGGAGGACTGCTTGAGTTCAAAAATTCTGGGCTGCAGCGTGCTATGCTGATAGCGTATTCGTACTAAGTTCAGCATCAACATGCTGAACTCCTGGGAGCGGGAGACCACCAGACTGCTTAAGGAGTGGTGAACTGGCCCAGGCTGGAAACAGAGCAGGTCAAAACTCCTGTGCTGATCTGATCAGTAGAGGGATTGTGCCTGTGAACAGCACTGCACTCCAACCTGGGCATATAATGAGGCTCCATCTTTAAAAAAAAAAAAAGAAAAATTATTTATCTACTTTCTTGTTTATTTCAAATAATAGAGAAAGGAGAGTCTGGAGAACTCCCTCCAAAGCTATGTAACATTCTATCTTGTCATCTCATGGTTGAATAAAATAAGTCAATTGTTAGACATTTGTGTTAAATTCACTTCCGACTATTTTGAAGATTTTTTATTTAATATTTTTAACATCTAGACCCAGAAACAGAATTACAAAATTCAAAAGGGATTACCTTCTGGCTTTTAATACATATTTCTTAGGCAAACCTATCTTTCTGAATGAATACTGAGGTATGGGGTACAACCCGGAGCAGAATCCTACTGATTGCGAAACTTTGTTGGTTGACTCCCACTATACTTTAATTGAATCTCTTGGTAATAAATATGTTTGTTTTCTTTAAGAGAAATTAAATTATAAAGAAATCAAGAACAAACTTTCAAAATTATTTCAAAATAAGGGAAAGATTTCCTCAGTCACAGTTACTAAGCAAAAGAGTTTTAGCAATGTATATACACTTTACTGTTTCAAATTTTCTTAACAAAATTAACACATGTGTATAGTGCACATGTATAATTTTTTTCCCACAAACTACAAAGGATTTAAAATGTAAAAGAAAATCTCTTCTGCTTCATCCACATCAAAACCCAATAAAACATGGAAGTAATTATTGCTAACATTTTCTTTTCTGTCCTACCAGAATTTTTAAATAGAAAAGCATAAATAAATGAAAATTTTATTAGTATATAACGTGCTTTAAAACTTGCTTTTTTCATCTTAATATTAGATGTTAACACATACAAATCTATTGCTACATATATTCTACTGTTCCATAATTTATAAAACTAGTTTACTACTGAAAAAAGTCTGGTTAATTTCTATTTTTGCTATTTTGTATGTGTTGTGTGTATAAACAACATTTCAATGGCCATCCTTATAAACAAAATGAAAGTTCAACCTAATATCAACACTATACTATTAAATTTGAAGGATAAATCTGCAGGTACAGAACTGATGAATGAGCATTTTATATTTGACTATTTTCACAGTTTATACTCCTACTAGTAGTAAAAGAGAGTTAACTATTTCCCTCTGCCTTCACTAATACAGGGATATTCCCACACTGAAATCTTTGCCAATTTGATAGAGGAATAAGATACCTCATTCCAGTTGGCTTCTAAAAAACTGGCCATTTATGTTTCTTTTTGTCTGACTTTCACTGTTCCCATCTTTTATTCACATTTCATATTAGCTTGCTCATTATTTTCTTAATGGGAATCAACTATTTTAAAATGCTACATATGCAAATAAAATTTATCTCACTACAAAACAGTTTTGAAGACTGGCTATAGTTTCCCTGTGTTGTATGAATTGCCTGTTTAGATTCTTGAACTTATTCATCTAAATCCAACAGAGATGACTGCATGGAGATTTGTTTACATACATAATCTATTGTACAGATAAAAATATAACCTAGTGGCCCTCTAGTATGGAAGAGGCTAACAAAGACACCGCATCATGCAAACAATAAAAGGCCTGGGGTAAATCTAATTCTGGTCTCAGCTCTGCTACAATAAGCTGAATAACCTAGGTGTCACCTTAGCCCTCAAAGTATCAGCTCCTCAGTCAATAAAATGAAAAAGTTGGGCAGAAAGGTCCCTAAACCTGCTTCCAAGTGTAAATCCCACGACTCTAAGAGCTCGCAATGCTTTTCTTAGAGCATGAAACGCCTATAGGACAAAATGAAATAATTGGTTATTATGAAGTAAAAAATAATAATATAATAACATTTAAATATATGTTAAAAATAAAACTCGAATCATATTATAACAAGATTAGCAACATGATACTACCCATGTTTGCTTTTTTAAGTCCTCAGAATATTAAAAACTTGGGGAAATATACACATATACTGAATATATTCAAAGAATTAACTTACCACCTCCAGTGTGATTTTCTGACAATCATTTTAAGAGCAGTTTAGCAGGAACAACAACAAAAACCGAAACCTATTTAAGAACCCACTGCTAACAAAAGCTCCTTGTTGCCAGAATAATACCATGCCCCTTACATGCATTTACACTGTTTTAATTTTTCAATCCTTGTATTAAATGAGATATATCTTAAAATTAGATTTGTAGCTGGGTTTTCATAGTTCTATTCATGATATTATTAAAAACAAATCACTCTTCTCCCATCTGAAGAATTATTTCTGTGCTATGACGCCTACGCTTATTCATTTTATAGTTTTAAAAATGTGTTTAAGAAAAAATGGTCTCAAACACAAATTATATGTAGGTGGAAAATCATTGCTATAGCAACAGTAGCTTCAGTCTATGAGACCTGAAAGGTAAAAACCTCCTAATTCCAATACTTAAAGCCTAATGTTTGATAGTGGCTCCTAATTTTTAATCATTACTATCATGAACTAGATATCTAGACCACTATCATCCCCATGAGACCTGGCCAAATTCAAATGCTTAAAGTATAAAAACACATGCCTTTTTAAATGATAAGGTTAATTACAAGATATCAAACATGATACCTCAAGCTATCCCCTAGGCTGTATTCCTTCTCTTAGTCATGTTCCCTGGAGCCAAAGGGGATTCGTGGGATAATGACAGCTTCAAATGGTGAGTGATTTGAGAATCTTTGAGGTCTTACTGCTAATAAAAAGTATTAGCACCATGTCATTGCTGTAAGGCGGGGGGCGGGGGGGGAAGCACTGCTCCCAGCTAGCATTGGTTTCATCCCCACCCTCAACTGTGTCTGGCTCCAAGAATGGGGCACGTTTTTTTGGAGAATCCTTTCTTTACTATTCTGATGGGCAGAGATTGAAAAACTGGCAACAGAAAGAAATTAAAGCTATACTTTTTCATAAACAGATGGCAAAATTTTATGTATATGGGTACACGCATATAAGAAAGGGAAATCAGTAGCAATTTTCTTTAAAAAAACCTTTTTTCCCATTCTACTGCTCAGGTGCAAAACATACCTGAGACACAAGGAGAATCATCACCACCACTACTTTAACACCTCAAAGGCACAGGACACCCTGAATATGGCAGAGTAATAAATACAGTGTTCATGAAATTCTGTGATATTTTCCTGGCTTTGCCATTTTCTAGCCATGTGACTGTAGCCAATTTGATTTATCTGTGCTTCAGGTGTATCATCTGAAAATAAGAATAATGATGGTGCTATCTTAAGGGTTACTGCAAAGATCAAATGAGTTAGTATATATAAGAGAACTGTGCCTGGTAAATGATAAGCACTTAAGCAAACAGCTGTCTCCATTGTTTTGTTCTGAACCATTCTAACAGGTATGCAATGTACATAACTGTGATTTTAATTTGCACTTCCCTAATGACTACTGATGTTGAGCAGATTTTCAAGTATGTATTAGAAACCTGTGTATCTTCTTGGTGAAGAGACTGCTCAAATCTTTGGACCCCCCTGGGTTGTTTGTTTTCTTACTGGTGAGTTTTGAGAGTTCTTTATGTTATTTGGATATGATTTCTTTGCCAGATATATGATCTGCAAATATAGTCATGAACCACATAATGACAGTCTGGTCAACAACAGACAGCACAGATTAACAGTAGTCCCCTAAGATTATAATGGGGCGGGAAAATTCCTATCACCTAATTAAGCTGTAGCCATCATAATATCATACCACAATGCATTACTCAACTGTTTGTAGTGATGCTGATGTAGACAAACCTCCTGTGCTGTCAATCATATAAAAGTATAACACACACTGAAAGGACACAAAGATAGATGTGTACCCACCCCCCCACCCCGCTACACCCTTTTGTTCTGCTCTCTAATCTTTGCACATACCAGAGATTTCGTAAGTTCTGTGAAGTACCTGTTTTTCTGCACGTACCAGAGATTTTGTTTTGCACATACCAGAGATTTTGTAAGTTCTGAGGCAAGGTCACAAGACGTGTTTAAGTAAGATAAAACTCTTGCTGCCATAAACCTGCTCTCCCGCCTCAAAGGTTGAACCGAAATATCAGAAATGGCGGGAACCAATCATAGTTAGCCAAATCGCCTTGTTCAAACACTAGCCAATCATATATCTGATTTGTATAATAACTCTATGCCCACTTTTCTTAGACTATATAACACTGCTCAGAGCTCAGTGGGGGAGCTCTCCTGCCCGTCTCATTTCGCGAGCGAAGGAGAGTTCCAGGTTCGAACCTGTAATAAAGATCCTTGCTGCTTAGCTTTGACTCTAGACTCTGGTGGTCTTCTTCGGGGAATAAACGGTCTAGGCATAACAACACAATTATGTATAGTACCTAATACTGGGTAATGATAAATGACTGTTAATGGCTTATGTATTTACCAAACTTTTCTTTTTATTGTTATTTTAGAGTGTACTCCTTCTACTTATAAAAAAATGTTAACTGTAAACAGCCTCAGGCAGGTTCTTACAGAGGTATTCCCGAAGCAAGGCACTGTTATCACAAGAGATGATAGCTCCATGAGTGTTACTGCCCCTGAAGATCTTACAGTGGGAGAAGATGTGGTGGTAGAATACAGTGATACTGATGATCTGACCCTATGTAGGTCTAGGCTAATGTGTGTGTTTGTGCCTTAGTTTTTAGCCAAAAAGTTTAATATAAAAAAGTATATAGAATAAGGATATAAAGAAAAAAAATATTTTTGTGTAGTTGTGCAATGTGTTTGTGTTTTAAGCTAATTGTTATTGCAAGAGTCAAGAATTTTCAAAAATTGTAAGAATTTTAAAACATTTTAAAGGGCCAGGCATGGTGGCTCATGCCTATAATTCCAGCATTCTGTGAGGCTAAGGTGGGCTGATTATTTGAGGTCAGGAGTTCAAGACCAGCCTGGCCAATATGGTAAAATCCCCGTCTCTGCCGAGGTACCGCCACTGCACCCCAGCCTGGGCAACAAAGCAAAATCCCTCTCAAAAAAAAAAAAAAAATTTAAATTAAAATTGTATATCAATATAAATAAATTCACATAAATTTTAGAATAGCTAAATCAAGCTTTCTTAAGCTTGGTAAATCTATATTTACAGGTAGCTATTTTTTACAGGGTATGAGTGTCTCTTCATTTTTATATTAAAAGAAACATTAAAATCTTCCCAGAGGCAGATGAAGAAACGAATTATCTTCATCTTCCTCAGTCCTTTCATCAAAGTCTTGTCACAGAATGTAAATGCTCACTCCCTCTCTCAATTGATTTCTTCTTAACAATCACAGTCTTTTCAGGAATAACTGGACATCACAATCCTCAAGCTATTAATAAAGTAGTTCTCTAGATGCCCCTCTGTAAGTCAAGTCAAGGTGTCTGGAGTTTTTCTCTGAAGTAAGGGATGGGAAAAAGCAAGGAGAAATATCTCTATCACAATTAATTACTATTCTCATTTTACATACCAAACTGCAGAAAAGTTTTCACTTGATTAAAGATTTTATAAACTTCTTGCAATTGTCTTATTAGTCAAACACCAAAAGACACAATGGTAACAGACTACAACTATAAACAAGAGTTTTACAACTGTAGTTTAATAAATGTAAGGGCTGTGGCACAGTCATCCTCTCAAGTAATTCAACTACCCTGCCCTCTCAGCCAGGTGGGATGCTTACTTTGAACCAAAGTATGTAAGAAAAGACAGCAAGTTTCAAAGAAGTATGTCATCTCCAGAAATGAAGAATGGTAAGTCAGTTAATTACAAAATTATTAGAGGGGCTGGGTGCGGTGGTTCATGCCTGTAATCCCAGCACTTTGGGAGGCCGAGGCGGGGGGATCACGAGGTCAAGAGATCAAGGCTCTCCTGGTCAACATGGTGAAACCTCATCTCTACTAAAAATACAAAAATTAGTTGGGTGTGCTGGCGGGCACCTGTAATCCCAGTTACTCCGGATGCAGGAGTATTGCTTAAACCCGGGAGGCGGAGGTTGCAGGAGTAGAAATGGCACCACTGCACTCCAGCCTGGGCAACAGAGGGAGACTCTGTCTCAAAAAAAAAAAAAGTCTTCTGAATTATTACACTCACAAGTCTCCCTCATACAATTAAAAGTTTTCACCTCACCCATTCCTACACTTTCAATTCTTATTATTTATACACAAAATATCTGCAGAAATGTCAATACTCAAGTATAGTTACTGTACAAGGTTTTTTAACTCAAAGGAAAAAAAAACATTCCATATAAGTGATCCACATATTTTTAGTCATACAGCAAAGGCCAGACATTTTGATTTTATCAACGAATAAAAATAGGTAAGAGAAGCATTTCCTGATACTGGGATTGGGGTTTCTCCCCGATCTGGTTTAATACCTTATTTCCTGGTTTATATGTAGGCTGATTCCTAAAAATGGTTAACTCAGGGCTAGAGGTTACCAGGCAGCTCTAGGACAGTTAGACTACACATAATTAACAACAGATACTAAGTACTGACTAAACACAAATTTGTTTCTCTTATATATTGCCTTTTCTCTACAAATAGTGATTAACATTCATTTCTTAGTGCACACCATTTAGTTGGGAATGAGAAGAAAATGATAGAAACAGTTTACAAAAAAACATTGGAGAAAAGTTACACAAAGTAGATGAGAAAGAACTGCAGGTTATCGGTAAAGGCCCAGAAAGATGCTCAATCCAAGTCTAAGAGACTGTGGCCCAATTAAATTTTGACCTGGTTTCTACCCAGGCCATTTCCCAGAAGCCACTGATGGTTTGCAGGATAAAGAAGGAAGACAAGGTTTAGGAAGACCTTAATTGAATCAACACACACAAGGTCTAAAAAGACTTGTATGAGTTCTTCCAATCACATATTTCCTGAATATATGTATTTTGTTTAACATTTTAAATGTGTATGAAATTTGGCTCATTTTAGATTCAATGTGTGCATTTAATGTGGCAGCTTGTTCTCATAGACACGATGGTATTAAATCACTAGTGGATCTTTCAATCAGTGTGTTAGGAGGCAATGTTAGAAACAAGCCTACCACTGGTGAGCAGAGCCAACTTAGCACTGTCCTAGAAGTGAAGAGTAGAAGATGCTGGAGGCTCTGCCAGTACTAGGCAGGGAGAAAGGGCTCAGACTCCTTTCACCGTCAGCGGAAGCCACCTAGGCAAGCAACACTAACTTAATTTATCTGTGTTGGCTTTAGTTTACAACTTTTTTTTTTTTTTTAACTTGATAACCTTTAAATAGCAATTAACAGACCTTTACTTAAATTCAAGGATTAAAATTCAACATTGTTCCTTAAGTTAGCCATCTGGGTCTACACTAACTATAATATTAGTAAATCTGCTAAGCCAACTGCTGATTTTTCCATTTTTCTTTAAGGGTAAAAATAAGGAAAATATGCCACTTGTTTTCTAGGACTACAAACAGAATAAAATAAATCAGTAATTTGTTTTCTTTGATAAATTATTTGAATATCCATCATGTGCCAGTAGCTTAAAGAGTATCACTCTAATTCTGTATGGCGGCTGATTAAGCTCACTTCACAGAAAAAGAGACAGAAACTCCAAGAGCGCTGGGATTCAAAGCTAAGCCTGGCTGATTCCAATGCCCAGTTCTTTTCACTTTACCCAGTTACCTCTAGCATATTGACTCATTATTTCACCATTATTCATTTACCTTTTACTGTGTTTCCACTATAACACATTCTTAGAAGGAATCTTATAACTCAGTATTGTCCATTACTACTACACTTATTTGAAGAGCCCTTTCTTTTTCTTTTTTTTGAGACAGAGTTTCACTCTTGTCACCCAGGAGTGCAATGGCGCGATCTCAGCTCACCACAACCTCTGCCTCCCAGGTTCAAGCAATTCTCTTGCTTCAGCCTTCTGAGTAGCTGGGATTACAGGCCTGCACCACCACACCTGTCTAATTTTGTATTTTCAGTAGAGATGGGGTTTCTCCATGTTGGTCAGGCTGGTCTTGAACTCCCGACCTCAGGTGATCCGCCTGCCCCAGCCTCCCAAAGTGCTGGGATTACAGGTGTGAGCCACCACGCCCAGCCTGAAGGGCCCTTTCTTATTACTGTTATTATTTGTAGTAAAGTATTACAAAAATCAGAATGTATACATGTGTTGCGGGTGTATATATGGGAGGGGGGAATGCATGGGAAGGTGCAAAATTTTAAGTGAATTTAATATTCAAACACAGGCAAAAATACTGCTAATCGTATGAAATTTATTTCTCCTACTCCCAAGTAACTGCTAGAGTTGGTTTTTGTTTGTTTGTTTGTTTTTTTAAAATCACTGCAATAAACTGCCTTCAACCTGGGGTCTTGTGGTTTCCACAAATGTATTGGCCACGAATGATTTGTTTCATCTGTAGCATAAATAAGATATAATTCACTTTGGTTATACAAACTCTGAAGCTTTATTTTGTATTAGAATAGCCTATTTATAGCATATTTATAGTCTATTATATTTATTCCACCAACTGAATCCAAATACAGAATTTCAATAGAATCTCAAAAACTGTGAAGTCCACCAAAGAGAATACCTCAAAAGAAATACAGCAAAATGGCAGCCAGAAGGTGGTTCCTTCTGATTATCTAAGAATAGCTTAGATCTTAAAGCCAAGCTGAAGTTTATCTCTATTTAAAACCCACGGCTTTATGACTTGAAATCTATGTTTTGAAAGTAATCAAGAACTCCTTCTGGGGACAGGATGGGGATAGGAACGAACAGAAGCTCTCAACCAGTATGAAGTAGTTTTAGTCTCTCCACTAACTGATATCTATATCACACTTTCAGATTAGAACAGTAACGCAGCCAGTGATTAAATATGGAATTATCAACCGACAGAAACTAGACTGATTCACATACTACCAGGGGTGCCTTATGGAAGGCTGAGGGAATTACAAAAACCTCCAGCCATCCAATGACAAGCAGAAGAGGGAAATATCAAGTGGTGTGTCACTTTCCCCAGCAGCATTTAGCTTCCCTGGATAGGGAGTCTGATCCAGGGTTGGGCGTTTCTGGGGGGTGTGTAGCAAAATGTAAAGGCATATGAGAAAACTGAGATCTGTAGAGTCGAGAAGATCAAAGAAACATGTACTAGACATGAACTGGGGAGGTTTACCACCTCGCAATTCTCTTAACTCATTGCATGACTCATATCAGAGTCCCAACAAACTATGCCTACGCTATTAGGTTGAAGCATGAGAAATTGATGTTTTTGTGGGGTCAAAAACCGTCCAAAACTAGCAAATTAATATGATTCAATTTACTAAATATGGCGCTATCCTCCTATACATGAAGCAAATCAGATGATCTCTCTTGGGAATTGGAATGTGACTGAAGAAATGGTCAGAGCTGTCCTGTAACAGCAGCACTCTAGAGAGTACAGAAGCTCTCACTCCTCAAGGCCCCAGATCTCTGCCCTACCCCAAAATTTAGCTGAGCAGCAATTCCTTAAAGACTGCAAACTCTCCAATAATCCTTCCAATAACTGATTTAATAAATGGCTTACTTTGATGAAGTTAGGGCTTAGTTTCTTTGTGACCAAAGGAACTTTAACAAATACACACTGTAAGCCTGTGAGGACAGAAGGGGGTTCCATGGGATCCTTGGGTACCAGTCCAGCACCCAAGTTTTGTTTTTCTTTCTGTTGTTCACCAAACCTGAGCATGGCTGCTGATCAAGCAAAGCATAGCAAGCAAGCAAAAGAAGTTTGCTCCTTTTTCTTTCACAGTCCTTACAATTGCTACACATACACAGACTTGCTCAATGCATGTTACAGAAACTGAAGGAGAGATTTCTGTTAATAAAATGTCTAGCCAGGATTAAGGACTTTGGTTATTTTCAATAGTTTAAAAGTCACACATGTTAAATAAATTAAAATGATACACAACACATCAGAAAAACACAATCCTTGAAGTTGTCATGATTTCAATTTCCATTAAAAGAATCTGTTTTAGCTTTAGCCAGCACTCACTCACACTGGCAGGTATACTCTTCTCAGTGTGAGACTGTACAAAGAGTACATGAAATAGCAGCCAGAGCCTCATGCAAATTAGATTCTCTGCTTCAAATGACCCAGTAACTGTTACTTTCTACCTTATTGTACTCTAATCACTAATTATAAGGATAAAAACAGTTCTGAATCATTTCACATATGTTCATACAATTCTCTCTGTGTGTATGTATATGTGCGTGTGTGTATATGTGTGTGTTGGGTGGGTGTATATATGTATTTTAAAAACTAATGCTACCGGGACAATTAACCAACCATTTAGCAAAAAATAAAGTTAGATTCTATATGCAAAATTATTTCCAGAGGGACTAGAAATCTAAATATAAAAAATAAAAACAAACATAGAGAAGGAAAACAGCTATTTTATAATCTAAGGGTAAATCCAAATATGACACTGAAGGCAGAAACCAAAAAACGAAGAGTTAAAAGATGTGACTACGTCAAAACAAAAACTTTTATGGCAATAAAGAAACGACAGCCAAAATACAAATGAAATGCCTTACTTAAAATCAATTTTTAAAATGACTAACATGCCAAACAAAAATGAATACTGAAGATTTATCTGGAGACTAATCTGGAAAATGTATCAAAACCTTAAAAATGGGCAAACCTTTTGACTCATCAATTGTACTTCTAATAATTTACCCTAAAGCAGTTTTCTTATCAAGGATGTTCACTGCAGCACTGTTAGTAACAAAAATCCAAACAAACAAGCCACCAGCACAAGCGCATTCAATTATATTCCATCTCATCTGTTCGATGAAATAATCTACTGCCACTAAAAACAGTAATGAGATTTATATTCACTGATGTGAAAAGACAGTCACAATGCATTAACATGTGTGAGAAAGAAACAGATAACAAAATAGCAAAAATAATGTGTATGCCAAAACTACTGCCTAACAAAGTATGTTCTTCCTGAGCACACAGGTAGACTGTATTTCCAACCCCAACCCCTCCCCTCACATAGTCACACAGTATGATGTGGTCATGTGATTATGTTCTTTGCAATACAATATGGGCAGAAAGTGTGGCCTTAGAGTTACATTTTGAAGATTGCTAATGGAGATAATGTCCCAAGTTCCTGAAAGACTGCATGGAATAGAAACAGCTCTCCAATCTAGGCCCAGCCTGGAATATCTATCCTGGACTGTTACATGAGTGAAAAATAAACTTCTGTTGTGTTTCTGCCATTACATATTGGGCTTATATTCAGTAACTTGGCCTACCCTAACTAATATAATATAGTAGGATACCAGCAGTTTTACTTTTTTTGTTTTCTTGAGATGGAGTCTCGCTCTGTCGCCAGGCTAGAGTGCAGGGGCGCAATCTCGGCTCACTGCAACCTCCACCTCCTGGGTTTAATCAATTCTCCTGCCTCAACCTCCCAAGTAGCTGGGACTACAGGCACACGCCAGGAAGCAGTTTTACTTTTTAAAGAAATCTGTAAGTGTATAAAAATATCTTAAAAGATGTGAAGATATATGCATCAAAACCTGTTTATGATACTTAACCACACTGTTAAATGCAGTTGTAGATTGTTTATTTCTCACTGTTAAAAAGTATTTCATTGTGTGAATATACTACAATTTATCTACTACTTACAGGAATTTGGGTAGTTTCCAATTGTTTTCCTATTATTAATATAACTACCATGAACAGTCTTGTACATGTCTTTTAGTAAATAAAAATATGTATTTCTGTTAGGTACTTACTTGAGAGAGGAATTACTGAGTCATAGGATATATATATATACATATGTTCAGTTTTAGGAGATACTACCAAACAGTATCTCAAAGTGCTAGTACCAATTTCCACTTCTACTAGCAGTGTATGAGAATTCTAGCTGCTCTGCTCCACATCTTTGTTAACAGTTCGTATTTTCTGTCTTGTTTATTGTAGCCATTCTGGTGGGTAAGCACCACACACTCTTCATTACTCTCATAACATACAATATTTTCTTACGTAAAATTAAAGGAAGTTTAGTCAATTACAGAGTAACTATAAAATGGAATATTATGATTTCAAGGTTACATATAAAATGTGATCTTGGTTATGCAAAGTAATGTCTAGAAAATAGGCTAACACTGTGTAAAGTAAGTCAGTTGTAGACATTTGCAACTCGACCTTCTTTAACTAAAGTAAATTATTCTCCTGATATCTGTAATTCACCTAGAAATACAGCCTGGGCTCAGGAGTCTTGGGCTAGAATCCTGCCTCTGTGACTTACTGTGCAGTGTTGACCTTGGGTTCTATCTAAACTCTCTAACCATTTTCAACCTTTCACCACTTATAGGAATGGTTACAGGCTTTTATAGTAGAAGTAAACTGTCTGAGTTCAACCTGTGCTTTGCAATTTCTTTCTTTCTTTCTTTCTTTTTTGGAGATAGGATCTCGCTCTGTCACCCAGGCTGTAGTACAGTGGTACGATATCTGATCACTGCAACTTCCACCTCCCGGGTTCAAACGATTCTCATGCCTCACGCTCCCGAGTAGCTGGGATTACACGTGTATGCCACCATGCCTGGCTAACTTTTTTGTATTTTTAGTAAAGATGGAGTTTCGTCATGTTAGCCAGGCTGGTCTCCAACTCCTTGCCTCAAGTGATCCACCCAACTTAGCCTCCCAAAGTGCTGGGAGTACAGGCATGAGCCACCATGCCTGGCCACTCTGCAATTTCATGAAGTTTCACCCTCATCTTAAGTAGAGGAAATATAAGTTCCAACAGATCATAAGACTGTATGAGAAATCAATGAATGTATATATGGAGAGTACCCAGGATGGTGTCTGACATAAGTGTGCATCTGCTACTATGACTACAATGACCACTTCTGCTGTTGCTGCTGCTACCACCACTACCACCATATCTAACAGAAGCGAAAGCCCCAAAATAATCAGAAATTAAGATGGCACATGTAACCTCAATTCCCCTAAGCTTATTCTTGAAGAATGACAGTCGATCATCTGAGACCGGGGGCAAGACAGCTAGGGGTCTCAGGTAACTTTTACCTTCACTTACTTCCAAGTAGATTTCATGGTTCTTTGCAAGGCAAATGGAAAGATGAGCCTCCACCATGCAAAACCCAAATATAATGCACAAAGATGGTGAAATCTGAGCACCAATTTCTAACTGAAAATTGATTTAAATGATATTTGTAAGAACGTCCTAACTGACTTTCCTATATCCATTCAGGCTTCTAATCTCTTCTCACAGGGTGAGCTTTCCAAAACAGAAGTATGATCCTGGGCAACCTTCTGCTCTTATGATAACATGAAAGAAAATCTTTAACATGGTCATCTTCATGGTCCTGCTTGGTATGACCCCGTACCACTTGCCTCAACCTGCCCAGACTTCGCAGTCCTATGCACTGCAGACACACATTTGAGTTCCTCGAGCCCACCATGCTTCCTCCCTCCAGAGGATTTTTGGCAAACTATTGTATGCTTGGAATGACCTATCTTTCCTTTTTTGCCTACATAATTCCTGTTTATCCTCTGGATCTCAATGTAGTCAACTTCCTGCAGACATCTTATGACACTGCATTCTTCTCCTTCACCAAGCTTATCATAGTTGTAATTTTATGTTTATTTATATGACAGCTGTTTAATGACTACCTGTCCCACTAAAATGAAGACTCCATAAGTTCAACGACCATGTCTATGTTCACTCACAACAAGAAAGCCCAGGAAAGAACACATCACCTAGTGCAAAGTAGAGGCCAAATAATCATCTTTGGGTAGAGTGAAGGAAATTAATGAAATAAATGAGATGAAAAAAATGCGGATAACACAGGTTAAACCAATAGGGAAGAGATAGGATTTCAAAATGTGACAGCTGTCAGCCTAAGAATCATGCACACACAAAATTATCCCAGCTCTACCCACAACCATGCTTCCGAAGCAAAAAAAAAAAAAAAAAAAAATTAAGCCTCAGAAGACTTGCAGAGTGCTGTTAGCAAGTATGATGCCAACATTACAATCAAGGCTTCTTTCTGCATAGGTTCCTAAACCAAATAAGCAATTGCATCTGATGTCACTTTTATATATCATATAAGTAGGCTATGTTCAGTAACCCTTTTGAAACTGACATTCTTTTTAGCTCTCTGGCTCTATTCTTCTTAGCTCCCAGAAAAATCTGAGATCAGATTACTGCTCCAAGGTTACTTTGGAGATTGCTTTCATCACTTATCTATACAAAGTATGGATTGCAAAAAGGCAAACAATCTTAACAGATACAACAGGTAAATAACGAGGTGGGAAAGGTGGGGCATGGGTGTGTAAAGAGTAATAGTTTGCTAATGAAGTGTTAAGTCTACAGGGAGTAGTTATCATCTGTCTCGATGAATATATGCTTAGTGACTTCTTTAATTTTTTATGTTTTTGGTAGCAGAAAGATAATACTTAGTAGCTTTAAAACCAATGGCTAATTTGGAAAATTTGATAACTTAATTTAAACAAATATAAAGTGGACTATACATTAATAGGAGTCACAAAGATTGACAAATCAAAGGTCAGATGATTCACACAGGAAAAAATAAATTCATGCTGCCATGGTCATTACTACTTTCAAAGAGAAGGGGGGAAAAGAGAAATACATAAGGTCTTTAAAGTTCAGTTTATCATTATCTACGTTATTATAGTTACAAACATGGAAAGTTGATGCTTAACTAGTAAATTGCAGAGAGTAGAGAAATCATGATCTGGAACTCAGAGCTGGCAGCCACTGATCTTTGCATAGGTGCCAGGGAGAAAAGTTCCTGGATCACAGCCACTAGTCAGGTAAGGTATGAAAGGACAAATTTGGGATGTGGCAGATCACTTAGGCGTGATAATCAATAACGTGTGAAAGATCAGTACGGGCACACAGAACCTATGGGAAAAGACAGCCACAGACACTCAAATAAAAAGAGGCAAAAGCAGAGATAATGAGGTAACACTGTTACCTTCTGCTATTTCGTTAGGTAACATTAGATGCCAGATATTTAGAACCATGTCACGCTTAAATAACTACAATATGTTTCGATGAGGTCAATATTACATGGAATAAGTCAGATAAAATTCAGTCAAGTGTTAAGTTTAAGTTGAACTTTCTTCAACCCTGCTCTAATTTAAGACTTTTTTTTCCCCTTTTATATAAAGAACTGTTACTATTTTAGAAGCCCACACACAGTTTATTGAAAAAAAGAACATTATGAGAGGCAGCATAATGTAGCTGAAGAACAGGGATTAAGAGCCAGATCCCAACTCTACCACTTACTGCCGGTCTGACCTTGGACAGTTACTGCCTTCTTTTTGCCTCAGTTGCCATCTATAAAATGAAATGAAGTACAATAAAATCACTTTTTTTATCTACCTTGTCACAAAATGACAAGGAGGAAAACAAGGTTCAAGGACTTGTTGAATGTCCTTTTGCTTTAAGTTTCTAAGAACTTACTGACAACATTAAGTGAAGATGTACTATACTTTCCCTTTTGCGAACCTTCTTCAAACCTGCTCACTGTATAACTATGATGAAACTGTACCCCCAAAGGGGTCTGGCCATTTGAATAGTATGGCCAAAATATAGAGGTTTTAGAGCATAAATGACAGTACAAACTACTAAGTGTAGGAAGTTCCCCCAAGTGAATCCTACAGAGAAACTTCCCAGTCTTGGTTAAAGCATAGGTAAAACAGGTATTATAGGTTTCTAGTTTAACTCTTTTCTGTACTTCAGACCTCACCTCTGAATGTCCAAGAGCCTATCACTGCCAATTTAAAACCGATTAAATAAACACTCTCTAAAAACCTGTAAAATGATGTCTAGGATGCTATAACATAAAAAGTTCCTATCCAGAAATAAGATTCTTTTGATCCAAAATATAATTCATAAATTAAACAAAACAGAAAACTAGAGTACACAGAAAAGAGGTGAGGTACTCATATCCTTGGTTTCTAAATAAAACAACAAATGTTTACTGAGCATCAGGCATGTATCAGGTGCAATGATGCATGTGTGTAAGCTTGACATAAATAGTGCTGTGATCATGAGATAGACAGTGTGTGTTTCTTACATAGACTACTAAACTGGAAAACCAAACATCATGTGCTTCTTTGAAGACCTGCAATATATCCACTGGTGGGCTCACCATCTCCACCCCATCAAGAAAAGAAATTTTCCGCAGCTCCAAAACTCTAACTCTTAAGGTCTTCTACATAATTTGAGTGGGTGAGTATCCCAAAGACTGTGGTCTTCATGAAGGACAGAGCAGGGTATTTTTGCTATCGCTGTTTTATTTTGGGGAGGTTAGTTGGTTTGGTGAGCTTTGTTGAGGTTAGTTCGTTGGTTGCTTTTGAGGAGAAAAAAACAGAGGGGAAATGGAGGAGTTGAGGCGGGGCAAAAGGGCAGGGAGAAAGACTGTTTACTTTGGAATATCTTCAACTGATAAGTCTGTGACATCCGCAGGTAGAAATGGAAAAAAGGGGCCGGGCGCGTGGCTCACCCTGTAATCCCAGCACTTTGGGAGGCTGAGGCAGGCGGATCACAAGGTCAAGAGATTGAGACCATCCTGGCCAACATGGTGAAACCCTGTCTCTACTAAAAAAAAATACAAAAATTAGCTGGGCGTGGTGGCGTGCACCTGTAGTCCCAGCTACTAGGGAGGCTAAGGCAGAAGAATTGCTTGAATTTGGGAGGCGGAGGTTGCAGTGAGCCGAGATTGCACAACTGCACTCCAGCCTGCCAATACAGCGATACTCCATCTCAAAAAAACGAAATGGAAAAAAGGGTTTGAAGCTGGGGAAAGAAGACAGCCAGAGATAAAACTTTAGGAGGTATCAACTGTGGCTGTGGATGATATATATTGAGAGAACAAGGCCACTCAGGGAGAACAGATATCAAGAATAAGCACACCTCAAGGATATAAGCAAGCAAGGCCACCAGCATTTAACGTAGAAGATGAGCCAAGGGACAAGACTGAGTTGTCCTCAGAGAAGCATAGAGAGATTCCACTGAGAGCAGTGCTGAGTCAGGTAAAGAAGGGGATTTTAAAGGGTGGGCAATGGTGCCAAGAAAGAAAGATTAACATAATAGCCACATTCAAAAGGTGTCAATGAATCTGGCTATTAAAAAAAATAATCTGGAAAGGCCAGGAGCAGTGGCTCATGCCTGGTAATCCCGGCACTTTGGGAAGCTGAGGCGAGTGGATCACTTGAGGTCAGGAGTTTGAGACCAGTTTGGCCAATGTGGTGAAACTCCGTCTCTACAAAAAATACAAAAATTAGCCAGGCGCGGTGACACATGCCTATAATCCCAGCTACTCGGGAGGCTGAGGCAGGAGAATCACTTGAACCCTGGAGGCAGAGGTTGCAGTGAGCAGAGTTCGCACCACTGCACTCCACTCTGGGCAACAGAGACAGACTCCATCTCAAAATAAATTAATTAATTAAAATATGGAGAGCAAGAAGTGGGGAAAATATCAAGAACGAGGGCAAGTTAAAAGAAGCCTTTTCAGAAAGGGGGTGGCTTAAGCAAGTTTTCTGATTTGAAGAAATAAAGTGAAAAGAGTGTTACCCAAGTAACATCCTAAAGAGCCTTGGTCAGGGGGTGGAAATCAATAGCAAAAGGGGAAGAAGAATTTCTCGAGAGAGAAGAATAATGGTTACCCCTTCAAACAGAAAGAATGGAAGTAAAAATGGAAGAAAATTCTGAGTTTGGTTGGTAGAAGGAAAAATTTGGAGAAAGAACATTCTTATCAGCCAGCTTTTCTCTATTGAGAGAGAAGGATGTGGTTGTATAACTTCTACAGAGGTGGTTAGGGGGTTAGGGGCCATTCAAAGAGCCATTGAGTGTTTACTGAGTGTTCAGGTGAAATGTGGAAATTAGAAACTTGTAATGGCCCCAAATGAGTTATTTTATTTTTCCCAAGAGAACAGGAAAAAAGGAGACAGATAGGAAGCCCACACTGAAACATTAGTAATAAAATCACAAACAAGAAGTTAAACATAGTTTTCCAGGACACCGAAACTTATCAGTGACGGACAGCAGGGATAACATTTGAAGGTACATAACCTTCATCTCAGACAAAACAGACTCTCAAGGCCTCCACAGTGTGGCAGAAAATATCAAATGAAAGTGAATTCAAATTCTGGATCCTGGTTAACCAGCCATGATGTTGAACTGGCTACTTTTTTGTGTCTTAAGTTTCTCATCTGCTTAAAAGGGGGAAGGGAGAATTTACGATACCTACCTTTGTCAAATTATTTTAAGTATTAAAGGAGACAATATATAAAAAGAGCCAGCAATGTTTCTTGACACTTAAAAGGCACTAAAAAAAATTAGGTTTTTTTTCTCTGCATAAAATGAAGACACTAGATGAGTCTAGAGTCCTAGCCTACTGTAAAATTCTGTCTTAGATTTAGTTGTGTTAGCCACACCTCACACACTTTAAATATTGTGAGTTACTTTCTACCACCACCATCACCGCTCATGATGATACCACTTTACTTTCATGGTCTCATTAGTCCTGACAACAACGCTCTTAGGTAGGCAGGGCACTTAGCTGTCACAGTCTATGAGGAAACTGAGAGGCAGGGAGATTGAATGACTTGTTCGATATCAATTTAATGTTCATTAGGTTATCTTTGTTCAGTAAAGTTGCTGAAGTTCATTAAAAAGAAAGATGGCCTGTCCCGGTAGCAGAAAACAGGCTCTCTGCCTTTTTTTTTTTTTTTTAAAGCTAACTTACTTCCAATTTCATTTATATCTTATTTTCATTGTGCTTTAATTTGTCAACCATTTCACATGTCTTTTTTAAAGGGTATAAAGTAAATGCTACCCATAAAATAGAGAATATCTAAAAATAGATAATGTATGTAAAATTAGCCAGATCAGTACCTAGCATAAAAAACGCCCAATAAATATTTGTCGATGTGCAAAACAGCTTGATTGAACCCTAAAAATTCTTAATAATTTAATACATATTATAATCTTTGCCTGCCTCCTATGTTTACATGTATATTTCATTGGGGGAAGGCACATTATTTCAGTGTTATCTGTACTATCCACTGAAATAAATAATTTTTAGATGAAGACAGACCCTAACATATATAAACCTAGTATTCCATGGAATCCAGAGGAATCAAAGGGGTCTAGAGATGAATTCAGAAAACACACTAAGTTGGGTAGAAAATAAATTTTCCTTTATTTTGACTATTCTCTAACTAAAATTTAGCATTTCCTTCCATTATGGATGCATGCAACAAGCCACACTTGTATTAGCGGTACCTCTGATTCGTCACCAATAGAATTTAGATATTTCATATCAAATTACAGTTACTGCAGATACCCGCTTTAAAAAGAAACATCTAATATGAATATAATCAAGATTATACTTCTTTCCCCTGAAGGAAAGAACATTCTCAGTTCTGTTTTGAAGTTGGCATTCATATGCTCAATCTTGGTTAATTTCCCAGAACACGTATGTTACAGCAAATCTTCTTTCAACACCACAAAGTTTTTGCTCCTAGAAATGGTTTTTCTGGTTATCTTCTCAATCTATCAGTATCTCAATCTCTGCTAATCCTAGAGAGCACGAACGGCCAACACACATTTAGAAAGTGAAAGTCCTATTTTTAATCTATAGACATTTGGTTTTTACTTTGAGCAAAATTTTATCATTAAATCAGTTTAAAACGGTGGTTCGCACCCTTGGTTGGCTGCACACTGGGATCACCTGAGAAGCTGTAAATTATGATGGAATTCTGTGGGGATGCCCACAAAAATGAGGGTGGTGGAGACACGGAATTGGAGTGGGAGAGGGGTGTTGATTGTGAGGTTTAATAAGCAGCTAACTGGTAAATCTGTTAGTTCTTAATACACAAAGGGTTTTCTTACAAATTAAGTATTAATATTTTTAAAGAATGTATTTTGTTCAATTCAGATGGAAGTTTTATGACATTCACTAAAGTGTTTTTCCAGTGAAGAACCAATGATTAACTCAAATAAGCTGGTGGGGGGCGGGGCGGGGAGGGAGAACAAGCACTTGGGAGCACAAGTGAGGGCAATTGGCACATTTCATTTTCTCTTCCTTTAAAATAATGGAAGTAAAGAGTGGGAAAAAAACAAAAATACATAGTTTTCCTACTCCCTTTCTTCAGAGAATTGTCCTAATCCCTTTATTCAGAGAATGATCTGAATATTTCTAACTTAAAATATTAATATAGCTCTACTAAAAAGGGACATGAACTTCTAAAAACTCAAACGGATTTACAAAACAAAACAGTGTTGGACGTTTCAACAAAAGACTAAAAGACTAGTGTTTCTATAATAAATCCTTTGATTTAAATGAAAACAAAACCTTACTCTTTTGTTTTATAAATTTAAGCTTTTCCTATTACTAATACTGTTATTATTGATTCTATTTCCATATTTATCCATAAAATCCTTGAGTAACAAATATTCTTAGGACAATATTGAGATTGTAAGCCTCTACACCCCTACAAATTAAAATTTATATTAAAATGTCAAAAATCTAAAACTCACACATTGACACAACACTGTTTATTATTACATAAAAAAGTTTCATCAGTAGTTGACAAAAGAAGGCTGAAAAGGCAGGGGAATTACCATCGATATGTATAGTTTTTCTAATAATTACTAAAAAGATGTACATCAATATTTAATAGGAAATACTCAAGATACATTAAGTGAATCAAATTATGAATGTGTGTACTATAATCCCAATTCTCTTATTATATAAATGTATAGGAAGGAAACTGAAAGAATACGTGTCGGTAGTTACATATACAGTGGCAGAGTACAGGTATTAATATTTTTTGGTGTGATATCCTATACTTCCCAATAGAAGCATACATTTCTTTATATTCAGAAAAAAACATATTTTTTTTTCACGGAGTATATTATTATGTCCCATTTGGTTGCAATATAACAACTTAAGATTAAAAAGTTTTTGGTTTAAAAAGAATGAAAGGAGTAATTTATGACCCAAGGTATAATTTCATACTGTAAGACAGATGATGATGATGAAGAAAATGACAGGAATGGGATGAGATGACTGTCAGTGTTCAATAACATGAACTTTATCTTAAAAATAAGAACACTAGAATTCTATGAATACATGTCACAATAAATAATTTTAAGAGAAATAAAAGAAAAAACTAAAACACAAAGTTATTTACTTAATACATACTAAAAAATAGATTTAACAGTGTAACAGTCAGTCCACGGATGACAGATAAATAACAAGATGTTAACTAAAATGAGAGCTATATGGGGGTCCAATCAACAAATAAATCACAGAAGCCAACTATGCTCTACCACAAGATCGTCTTAATTCCACCATCCACAAATTGACATATGAAGGACCCACACCAGCTTACTATAATCAACAGCTTACTGTTGCCAATTATACATAATTATGTATGACCATGCATTCCTGTATATACATAAAAAATGAATTCACTCATGCATTCCTAAAGGCCTTGCCTATCTTTAAGAAGGGCTTCAAATACTTTAAGTATTTATTTCAATTGTTCAAATTAAAGTTTTTACTTACCTATACCTGACATTCTTTGAACTGAAACCTGCAGACCTATGCTAATTTGTATAGCATAAATGGCTTTAAGAGAATTTAAACATTTAATCAGTCTAGAAAAGACATTTTAAAGTTTAAAATGTATGTTGTTCATCACTGAAAGTAATATTATTTTGGAACTAAGTGAACTGTACACAATTTTAAATGAAACGTTTAATAACAGAATAAACAGAAAAAC
Source organism: Theropithecus gelada (assembly GCF_003255815.1). Lineage (NCBI taxonomy): Eukaryota > Metazoa > Chordata > Mammalia > Primates > Cercopithecidae > Theropithecus > Theropithecus gelada. The sequence goes on along the minus strand of NC_037679.1, from coordinate 113,218,284 downwards.
AGAATAGCAGAGGTTAATATTATGAGTCTATAGATGTGTAAGAAAATATTACAGCAATCATCTACTGAGAAAAGCAGACTACTGAATGGTATCTATATTATGGGTAAACTATATGAAAATGTTTGATGGTGAGATTGTGGGTAACTATTTTAAAAAATATTTAAGATTATGAATACATCATTGTTTCAACTGAAAAGGGCAATAAAAATTAAAGATAAGGCAACATTTCCAAGCCTAAATGCCCAATTTACTCCTTTTGGGATCCAGATTTTAAGTAAAGGAATAAAGAATAAAATGGAATGCACAGCTGTTTGCTTCTAGGAATACAAACGGGAGGAAATAAACAGAGGGAGGCTAATGTCTTTGAGACTGGGCTAACTTCTTCATTCCCAGCTGTGTTTTAATCTGTCTTACCAAACAATAACAAACTCTTTTTTTATGACAGAGGCAGAGAATTTCCATTTGTGCCCAGCAAAAGTTAAAAGCACATTAGAAAATATTTGAAATGTTAGATTCAGTAATGTGTCTGGTCTTATGTTCCAAGTTGCATAACATTAGTTGAATTATTCAGGAGTTAAACAATTTTAATTTTAATTCAGAGATGATGATAGAGATGTCTGATCACTTACAAGTTAAAATATATATATACAAAATATGTATACATATACAAAGAATGAGCAAGTTAAAATTACACCCAATTTACTACAGTAAGAAAATTAAGACACTAATAAAGCAAGCTGGTATATCCTGAGGTCAGCTTATGCCACTGAATTGTAACTACAAACAGATCTGTTCTCTACCCTTCAAAAACTACACAAGATTTCTACTATAGCCACAGAAATCAGGAAGGCAGGGATACAGTCAGATGGCGGTGAGGCAATACTAAAGCAGGTGAAATGTCTTTTATAGCAAATTTTAGCTACTAGTTCTTTTTTCTTCTTTTAAATGGAAAACCATAGTCAGTGGAAGTCTGACTATGGAACCTGAAGAAAAAAAAAAAAAAAATCAAGAAGAGGACATCCACAAAGTGTACTGAAAGCAGACATTCTTCAAGCTACCAATTTTCAATGCTACCAGCATAATACAGCCACCTTTACACAGGATGCTTGATTGTAGGACATACACTAAGTTTAAATCTAAGTTTATAAACAAATTTTAAAAACTTTTTTTTTTTTTTTTTTTTTTTTGAGACGGAGTCTTGCTCTGTCCCCCTGGCTGGAGTGCAGTGGCGCGATCTCGGCTCACTGCAAGCTCCGCCTCCCGGGTTCCTGCCATTCTCCTGCCTCAGCCTCCCAAGTAGCTGGGACTACAGGCACCTGCCACCGCGCCCGGCTAATTTTTTGTATTTTTAGTAGAGACGGGGTTTCACCATGGTCTCGATCTCCTGACCTTGTGATCCGCCCGCCTCGGCCTCCCAAAGTGCTGGGATTACAGGCGTGAGCCACCGTGCCCGGCCTTAAAAACTTGATTATAAACTTGAACTAAGTTTATGGTGATAGCCGTATTCGTTGACATGAGTAGAGGTTTTTTAAAAAGCTGCCATAACAGATACCACATATGTTACATAAAATGATGACTAATTATTTCAGAGTTAGGCATCACTTAAATCTTCCATGGCCTCTTTTACTATCTGGTGAATTTTTAATAATCTGATGACCTATTGTTTATGTTATACATAAAGCACAATTGCTAAAAACTCTTTTTGGGTAGGATGCCAACCCACCTGATTCAAGCTTGAATCCCAGGTCTGCCAGCCCTGTAAGGTTTAGGGTCCTCATTTGTAAGATTAAATGGTTGCACAGTGACAGGTACATAAATGCTCAATAACTGACGGGTAGGTTGGTATGGTGTACGCAATAAATGACATATGCATATAAAAGACCCAGCAGAGTGCCTGCAACACAGTTAAGTGTTCCATAAATGGAAGATAATACACAAAACAAGTGGACAATAATTTAAAATCAGTAAAAATAGTTTCTAATTTAAATAACTTTTCTCAAAATCTAAAAAAAAAAAACCAAAACATTTATTAGCATGCGGTATCTCTACCATCTACCACCATACCTAGAAAATACTAGATATTAGATAAATTTTGCTGCATTACTAAATAATAACTATCAACAAAATCAATCATGAAGTTCTAAGAATTTGTAGACTGCTTATTTCCTCTTCGTATCCCCAGTGCCTGGCATATTATCTGACATAGAGTATTCATTTAATTTCATCTTTTCCCACTCAACCAAAAAGCAAATTTATTTGAATTTTTAAAACTTTTTCTTTGTAATTTTAAACTCAGCATGAGGGTTTTGTATTTACACTGTAATATACACAAGGGTAAGGGCCAGCTCTGTGTGTGTGTGTGTGTATGTGTGTGTGTGTGTGTGTATAGAAATATATATATACACAGAGACAGATTCTCACTCTGTCACCCAGGCTAAGTGCAGCGGCTCAATCTCAGGTCACTGCAACCTCTAGCTCCCGGGTTCAAGTGATTCTCCTGCCCTGGCCTCCCGGGTAGCTGGGATTACAGGAGTGCCACCACACCCAGCTATCTTTTGTTTTTTTTTGGATCTTTTGTTAGTAGAGAGTTTTCACCATGTTGGGCAGGTTGGTCTCTAACTCCCGATCTCAAGTGATCCACCGGCCCTGGCCTCCCAAAGTGCTGGGATTACAGGCATGAGTCACCGTGCCAGACCTGTACAGTTTTTAAAACTACATTCCCAATATATAGTCAATGCCTAACCTAAATGTATGCATTTTTTCACGTTCTGTAAAAGGGGGAAATTCTTACGATGTCAACATCATAATCTCTTATCAGAGTTCATACGAAATACGTGCACGATGAGGCTATACAATGAAAAATTACTGCTGGGGAGCTCTATTTTAAGAAACAGTCTTAGATGTGACAAGTAGAAGCAGCAGCAGAGTAAGGCGATCACAGTAAAGGGACTAACATCAATGTCATTTTGGATCCTAGAAACATTTACTCTAAGTGGCATACTGAACTTGTGCCTGCTTTTGTACTAAAAATAAAACATGAAAAAAAATCAGTGCCTCATATGTATATAATTTCACCAATAATACATGGGTTTCACCTGAGAAATACTCCATAAAATCAGTTTTCTAAAGTAAAAAGCCAACTTTTCACATTGCTCTATAAAAACCTCTTTAATTATTTCTTCCTGTGTCTCACAGAAGAAGAAATGACTGGCTTGGTCATTCCCTAAGGAGAAAAAAAAAAACCAACAAATCAAGGAAGTGCTCCTAACCTTTTGACTACCCCCAACAATTCAAGAACATACTCCAGGGCGCCCCTGCAATAAGAACTTGGCGCAATAATTGATACAGGAAAGCTCAAAAAGCAAGATTATAAAATGGAAACTACTTTTTAACACAAATAATTCTCTCAAAAAGCAAACAAAAATAACATCTAGCAATTATAAAAATTACCTTCTCTGAACTGCTGGGTTTGCCTGTTTAATCTATTACAGAAAAAGGGGCTACTCAATGTATACTTTTCAGGAATGTCCCTGAAGAAAAAGATCTTCAACCACAGATGAGTCATTTTCAGAGCCAGTGATATGGTGTGAGTTATTTCTAGGGGTGTGTGTATATACAGGGCAGTAAGGTTTTATCATATTCAAGTTCCACAGAATCCTGAAATGGTCACTCTTCTTCCCCATGTGTTTGATTTATTATGAGGATTATGAGAAAAAAAATGTATCTATAATAAGAGCCTTGTCACCTAAATGAAGGCCCTTGTAATCTTAGTGCAAAGTAGTAACAAATTCAAGATAAAGACTAATAATATTTTATATCTAAGACTATGGTTCACACCTTTAAAACTCTTATCTTCAATTGCAGAGGAAAAGAGATTCCATTTGATTCAAAACAGCTCACATTTAAAGCCCTAATACTGATGATTCCTAGGCTTGTATAAAAATTCACAGTTCCTCAAACTGCACTAGAAATGGCTGAGTAGACTAAGCAAAATGCACACATATAAAAAAGGAACGTGAAGAAAAAACCAAGGTTTGGGGACTTAATAGAAAAATCTAGCTTTCTTCCATTCCCAGCAGGCTCCTTCTTACTAAATAAATGGACTTGAGTTCATGATTCGGAAGAATATAATAGAAGTGCTTTTATGTAACCTCATGGTCAAAACAGGTTTAGGATTGTCTGAATTTACTTCTTGCCAGGTAAAGCAGTTGATATTATAAAAACATATGTATTTTACATAGAGCTTGTGAGGTCTTCCCAGTGATAATGAGCCTCCTGATGAAGACTAAGAATTCCCATGTACATCTTTTGAATAATCTGCTTCAAAACAGGCAAGTGAAGGAAATTGTGAGTGGTGCTCTTCTCCACACGCACAACTCCTATGGTATTCCTTCCTACATTTCTGACTCCCTTATAGCTTCTCACCCTTTCCTCATTTTCTTTCTGATGCCTGAGCCCCACCAGTGTAAACCCAGAGGTTTGACCTAATACTGACACATACAGAAAGGTTTCTCAATCTTATCTCGCTTTAACTTAACATCGGTAGACATTGCTGGGGCATAAGAAATCCTTCAGGGCAAGGCCTGTCATTTCTCTGTACTCACAAGACTCACAGACTGTAATTCAGAAGGCACTCGGTGTTATCTGATGCCTTCATAAAAGATAACATTTTATTTTAATTCACAAAAAGGCCAATATAAATATCAGTTACTACTAGATTCCAGTTTTTAAATCTAAAAGACACACTAAACATTCTGCTTCCATCAATGAATACAAACAAGTAAACAGAAAAAGTGAAAGGCATTTAATTAGCATATTTAACCATTCTCACTAATAAGAGATAAGTCACCTTTATTCCAATTACTTCTTCCAAAATTATGAAGGCCTTTTATTGGGCATTTTCCCGAATAAGTTATCACTCAATTTGTGGTACATACTGAAATCTATTCTAGTTTCTTGTAAGTCAAAGATTGAGGGGAAAACTGATTATCCATTGCTAAGTATTTTGGTTGCATACAATTTTAAAACTATGTAAGTTATCTTTTAAATAACCAACAAGAAAACAAGGAAGAGAAGGAAGAACAAAATAAGGCATAAATAAACCTAAATATATCAATAATCGTAAGTTGACTGTAAGTTAAAAAAAAGTTTATCAAACTGGAAAAAGATTCATTATACACTATTTTAAAAAGACACATCCAAATATATGGAAAAACAGATTTTTTAAAAGAGTAAAAAAATTAGAGCAGGTAATGTTAAATAAAAGGAAGTTTATATATCAGAATCAGACAAAACAAACAGACAAGGTCACAAGTATTACTGGAGGTAGAGGTCCCCTCACGATAAAAATGTTGGCTTCATTCTGATGGCATATTCTACACTTAACAGAACATAACAATTCTATACTTAAATGCATCTGATAATATAAATTCTGAATAAAAGGACAGAGCTACACAGAGAAAGCAAGAAGTCACTGCAACATTTGAAAACTATACTATCCCTTTCTCAGTGATTGATTCTAATCTCATACAAACTCTTCCAGAGCACAAAAAAGTAGAACATCTTCCAACTCATTTTCTGAGGCTGGACCAACCTTGCTATCAAAGCCAGACAATGACAGTCCAAGAGAATTACAGGGCAATTTCACTTTATTATCATAAATATCAAAGTCTTAAACGAAGCATCAGCAAACCCAATAGAATGATGTACAGATGATTTTAGGGGGGTGAAACTATTCTGTATGATACTATGATGGTGGATACATGCCATTTACATTTGTCAAAACCCAATGAACACACAACACCAAGAGTGAATCCTAACATACACTATGAACTTTGGGTGATAATAATGTGATCATGTAGGTACAATTGTAACAAATGTATCACTGCGGGGCAAGATGTCCACGGTGGGGGAAGGGGGAAGGGTGTGTGTGTGCGTGCGCCTAACAGAGAACTTTATGCATTTTCTACTAAATTTTGCCATGAACCTAAAAATGCTCTAAAAAATACAAACTTTATTAACTTGGAAAAAAGAGTACTTCATGACCAAGTTGGGTTTATCCCAACAATGTAAGGTTTACCATTAATGGTTTAGCATTAACAAGAGTATTAATGCAATTCAGGTAATTCACTGAATAAGAAAACTAAAAGAAAAAAATCATCTCAATGAATGCAGAACAAACAGTTGATAAAATTCAATACTTAAACTCATAATAAAAGTTCTTATCAAACTAGAAATAGAGAATTTCCTTCACCTGGAAATGATACCTTCCAAAAATCTTCATCAGATATCATTCTTAGTGTTGAAAATTAGAAGCCTTCATTTTTATGTCAGAGCTGTAGTTGCTCCTATCACTGTACTGGCAATACTAGCCAGCAACATGAAGACATGTAAGGATTGGAATGGAAAAAGATTAAAGGACTGGAAAGGAATTAAAACAAACAAACAAACAAACAAAAAACAACCTGTGATAATTTACAGAAGACTGACAAATAATTACACCAAAATTAAGAACTCTGTTCCTCTGTTCGTCAAAAGATCTCTTGGAATGTGAAGGTAAGCTACAATGTAGGAGAGTAAACTTGCCACACATATTATAGGCAAAAGATTATAATAAACAAAGAAATTCCCAAAATCAAATGCACATACTTTACAACTTCAATTACACTCCTATTTACAGATCCTAGAGAAGCTCTTCGACATAAAAAAAAATTCTATATTTTAAGCTGAGTATCACTTGCAGTGCTTATTCATCTTATTTTCCCTTATGTCTGACAAATGTTATACTCATTTGGCATTTAATTAAATTGTCATAATTAAAGAAATAAAACACACACTCGAAGATTTTCTTTTGGTTCTTACCATCACATATAAGTAGCATATAAGAAATATCATTTGACCCCAAGTTCATACTACTGCTACCTGCATAAACCAAACTGACTTGCATTGCACGGGCAATTTATATTATATAGATTATTTTAACCTGCCTCGCTCTTTCCAAAGAAACAAATCTGACCAAAGGACTGAAGACAAGAAAGTAATTGCTATTAATTATTCTTATCTATAAGCCTAGAGTCAAAAGCCTTTCCTAAATTATTTCCAGGTGGTTCTGGGAATTTGTAAAATCTTCCACTGCTGTTCTGCTTACTTTGTTGCCTATTAGGCAACTTTGTGGTTTAAAGATTATGAAATTTTGGTCTGGTTCATCACACAGTTTGAACTTTCAAAATGACTAACAGCAAAAAAGATTAAATATTTACATTAAAATATCTACTGTTAATACCAATGTAAAAAAAAAAAAAACTGTATGACTAAAAAACAGAAAATGCTAATCTGAAAATCTTGATCCTTAATTTTTTTTTTAAGTCCAGGTTCCAGCCTTAGATCTTTGAATTTTAGACTTGACAATAGTATTACTTAAATTAATTAAATCACTGTCCTTTAGTATTTGCATATATCATTCATGTTTTACATCTTTAAAGAGTTTACATTTGGAAAATGTCATTTCTAATTAAAAAAATAGTTAAAATATTCTGAAAAACCATAATGAAAACATGGAAGCTGCTAAATGAGTATGTATCTGCTTAGTATGTAAGCTACTAAGAGTTCACAATCTGTCTACCCAAATACCCTTTAAGGAGCACAGACAGAACCCAGAAATTCCTGGGCTATCCCCCACTCTTGGCCAAATGAGTCATGGCCTCTGTCTGTAAGTCCCAGGGTCACCTTTCTTTAGGAGTCTACTGACTCTCAATGCCCAAGTTAACTTGATCTCCAATTCTTCTCTCAACCCATCTACTGACCTGGCATTAACCCGACAGTAAGGCTTTGTTTTCTCCATCCCTGACCTACTGTCTACAGTCCACCTCTATCTTACAAACTTAACTACCTATGGAAATGGTGCTCCATAATTAGCAAACTCCTCTATAACCTCTACCTCTTTTCAAAGCATTACCTCAGTACCTTGGCTGCTAAGGACTTTCCCCCATCAGTTGTCCGACTGCATTCTCTCAAAGAACAGATATTTACTCCCTATGCCCCCAAGGTCCTTCAACTACCTGAGTCATCCATTCTCTTAATCCCAGAACCTTGTCATACCCATAACCTGGCACGTCTAAAATCACGACTTCAATGATCACACTGCAACACCAAACCTCCAACCTTGCCGTATACATGTTTAACTACTTCCCTGTGGGAGTTCTCTGGTCTTGGAAGAATCTCTATCCCAATTTATTAGATCAGTTTTTGCTCTACTTCCCTCCTTCCCAGCCTGAAGTCTAACAGTTCAACATTTCAACAAATCTATCCTACCCTAAACTCTCCTGCTCATCTGCCTTTCGCTGGATTAATCTAGAAAAACCCTTTGCGGCTTCAAGTTTTCATTTTCCCCGAGCTCCTACTGACCATGGGCCTCCCTCAAGATTCCATAAATACCCAACAAGTGTCTGCAATGCACCAGTGACACAGGATTTAAACACAGTGTATTTTAACAAACTGCTGACTTGTTTATTACAAAATATTACAAATGTTCAAAAGATATTTATTGAACATTTCCTAAGAACAGAAAGGCACTATTCTTAACTGCGAGAATTTAGCAGTAAAGAGGGTCTGAGGAGGTCCCCACTCTTGTGAGGCTCATAACACAAGGCAGGAAAAAAAAAACACGTAAGTGAACAAGAATTTGAATCAGTGGTAAGTGCTACAGGGAAAACAAAACAGGGTAACATGACAGCAAGTGTTTGGTCAGTGGGTGTTGGGTGTGGGCAGAACAGGGGAGGTCATCTACTTGAAAGACTTCTCAGAAGTACACTGAGACCTAAGATACCTTCCTCCATCCCCCAAAACAAAAGCAGTGAGGTCTATTTTGGACCTTAAACTGACACAGCCCCAGTGAAAGTATCAAACCAACTAAACAGGGCATCAAAAGAAAAAAACATAATAACCCTATTCTGCAGGAGTTAGGAATTAACAGTTTTAATAAAGAGGGTCATTGCACACATGTCCACATAGATTTCTATATAATCTAAGGAGTACATGTATGATCAGCAGTGTGTCCAGGATCAAGTGTAATCCCATACTTGAGACTGAAGAACTTAAACTTCAGCTGGGTTCAGTAATTTTTTTCAGCATGGACTTTACATGGATTACAAAAATGCCTCCATCTTCCACCTCTCCTTGTATCTACAACCTTGTACAATGTTAGTCTGCAACTCCTCCCATTCAAGGATGGAGTCCATTTCTCCACTTTTTGAATCTGAACTGATCTTGTGACTGTCTCTGGCCAAGATAAATCAGTAAAAGTGACACTGTCCCAGTTCTGAAACTAGGCCTCAAGAGACCCTTAGGTGCTTCTGCTCACTTGGGTGCATGCCTGTCTTCATCCCATAGCAAGCTGGGACTAGCAGAGGAAGCTGGAGCCTATTAGAGGAAGAGTTATTCCCATCACCCTGGATGAGGCCATCCTAGACCAGCCATGATCAGCAAAGCCTCTTACCTGACTAGCTGATCTCAGATAAGAGCAGGCCCCACAGAAACTAGAGAAAAAAACAAACTAGAGAAACTGCCCAGCCAACCCAGGAAAAGTATGCACAATAATATATAGTTACTGTTTTAAGCCACTGAGTTTTTGAATGGTTTGTTATAGAGCAATAACTGATACAGCAAGATTATAATGATTTACCTCTATTCAACTCTGATAATTTATCAATTGTCTCCATTAATGTTTTTGAGGAACTGAAACCAATAATTGTGAAATATTTCAACTTCAGGGTCATATTCTACAATGAGGCTTAAATAGCGGGTCAGAATGGAACTGGTATATACAGTAAAGACTCAAAACTCCATCAAAGGACTTTACTTCTCCTACCAATAATAATGTTTGTTTCCTTTCTAGAGCTTCTTTTAGAGAACCTGCTGAGAAAGGAATAGCAGTCAGACTTTCGTAAGAATAATGGAGGGGAGGATATTGTAAAAATCCAGATGACTAGGTGTGAAAGAACCTGAGATTCTTCTGTTAACAACAACAAAATAGTTCATTTCCTTTTATTTTCACCCTTCTTTTCTGATACACAATTTTTTCAGTGAACTATTTCTGAGAAATGCATCTACTTTTCCAAATTCTCAAAAGAATTTCATTTCTTTTTTTGCAGTCTTCCACCTTCTTCAAGAGTTTAAGTAATTAAGTTTTTGAAAGTAGGTATCATACATGTTACCTCCTCTTCTCATTCACCTGGGTAAGCACAAAAAGTTTACTGACTTGAACCGAACCAGGCCTGTCCTGTTTGCTACTCTGTGGGGTTGTCCTGAGAATCAAATGAGAAGAGAGGCTTCAGAAGGAACGTGACCTGCTAGGCCCATCACCCACACGTAATCTCAGCCTACTGAAGCTACTATTGGTCATGGGCTCTGCCTGTTTCAGCCAGCAGTGTGTGCCTAAGCATGCCTAATCTCCAGCACCTTTGCAGAGCCTGAATATTAATACATTTAAAATAACTTCATGGACATGGTGGCTCACACCTATAATCCCAGCACTTTGGGAGGCCGAGGCAGGCAGATCACTTGAGGTCAGGAGTTCGAGACCAGCCTGGCCAATATAGTGAAACCCTGTCTCTACTAAAGATACAAAAATTAGTCAGGCGTGGTGGTGGATGCATGTAATCCCAGCTACTCAGGAGGCTGAGGCAGGAGAATTGCTTGAACCTGGGAGGCAGATGTTGCAGTGAGCCAAGATTGTGTCACTGCTCTCCAGCCTGGGCAACAGAATGAGTCTCCGTCTCAAAATAAATAAATAAATAAAATAAAATAAAATACTTCAAAAGCTGGGTGCAGCTGCTCATGCCTATAATCCCAACACTTTGGGAGGCCAATGCAAGAAAATGGTTTGGGCCCAGGAGTTCAAGATCAACCTGGGCAACACAGTGAGACCCCATCTCTAAAAAAAAAAAAAAATTAGCTAGGCGTGGGGGCACATGCCTTGGTCCCAGCTACTCAGGAGGCTGAGGCAGAAGAATCGCCTGAAGCCAGGAATTCAAAGCTAAGGTGAGCTCTGATCTCGCCACTGCACTCCAGCCTGGGCAACAGAGTGAGACCCTGTCTCTAAAAATAAAATGAAACATTTCAAACCTGTTTAATTATACAGTTGCAATCCCAATTTTCTTTTCTTTCTTTCTTTCTTTTTTTTTTTTTTTTTGAGACAGAGTCTTGCTCTGTCCCCCAGGCTGGAGTGCAGTGGCACAATCTCGGCTCACTGCAAGCTCCGCCTCCTGGGTTCACGCCATTCTCCTGCCTCAGCCTCCCGAGTAGCTGGGACAACAGGCACCAGTCACCACACCCAGCTAATTTTTTTGTATTTTTAGTAGAGACGGGGTTTCACCATGTTAGCCAGGATGGTCTCGATCTACTGACCTCGTGATCCGCCTGCCTTGGCCTCCCAAAGTGCTGGGATTACAGGCTTGAGCCACCGCGCCTGGTGCAATCCCAATTTTCTTATTCCTTCTTATTAATGACGAGGCATTCATTTCTTTTACTTCTCTCTCCACTATTCCCCTTTACTGATAATAAGTCATTCTGCAGTTAAATTCATTCATTTCCAAAAAAAAAAAGAAACTACAAAATATGTTTTTCAAACAGCAGCAACAACTTCAACTTCATTCAAAGTTTGTGTTTTCATAGTCACTCCTGGGTATACTATACCACATACTGCCTTTAGTATTGCCTCCTCATACTTCATTTCCACTCAGCTATGTAAGTGTCCCTAACGTTACCAACACCCTGAATTCTTCATTCCTGTAGAACATATTGAAGCTAAGTCCTGCCTTTTATCTGCAGCCCTAAACTTTCTCTTTAAGGAAAGCTCTCCTTAGTACCACGGTCTAGGCATTTCACAAAGAAACTGATTTCTAATTCCTAAGTCACAAGGCTTTCTTAAATAGAAAAAAGAAATACATATATTATTAAGTGAATGCTATACTGTCAACAAATACTCATTGACTTATGTGTAACAGTTCCTACTTTCAAGAGGTGTAAAATCTATTTGAGAGGAAGATTAAATGATCACATTTCTAAACCACTATGAGCAGGCCATGCATTTTAAGTTGTTTTTCAGCATAAATGACATTGAGGCATATTCTCGTTGAATCCCAATGGCATAAACTTGGAAAACATATACCTACGTATTTTACCTCTTTACTTAATGTTTCACAGCTTTTCAAAGTTTGTTCATATAAATTAACTCACAGCATCATAAGTCTATAAAATGGTCAAGACAAGAATTATCCCCTCCATTTTATGTGAGAGAAAACTGGTATATAACAGTATCAATTTTATCAAAGTAATACAGCTAACTAAGGTAAGAGAGTCAAAGTCTAACCCATTGCTACTTTCCACTTCACAATTCTTAGTGCCCACAGGCTTGTGAAGATGTACTTTGTGGTCACAAAACAGAGAGCATATTCCTATTGGCAACTCTAACTGGTCGAAGGTATATTATGTTCTAACTGCCTAAGTGGGTGCACACTAACTCCTAATTGCCTAAGTGGGTGCACACTGGGCTTTCCACTGGGTTGCAGGAGAAAATATTTAGTACCTCTGTTTACACTTAGTTTTAAATAAAAATAAGAAAATACAGCTTTACTAATATGTAAGACACAGACTGACAGTAATACATGTATATAATTTCTAAACAAATACATGTATAATATTCATACTTGAGGGTGTATACTCAAAAACTTTTTATTTGTAGGAGTGCACAACCAAAATATTTTCGAGATGTCTACTAAGCTAACTGGCCTTAGACATCAAAAATACAAATAAATACCTAACATAAATCACTAAGAAAAATAACTCAATAGAAAAACACAGAAAATATCTGAAACAGGAAATTTACAGAAGAGATTCAAATGGGCAATAAATATTGAAAAGGATGCCACGCATGGCTGAAATCAGGAGCATGTAAATTCAAACAAGAAGATACCATTTTTGCCCATTGTACTAGCCAAAACTTAACTACAGTAATACCAAGTGCTGGCAAGGAGACAAGTAAGGATAAATAAATAAGACTTTTTGGAAGAAAGTTGCCTAACAGTAAACCAAATAGGAAAACCAGAAATTAATCTGAATGTGATTGGCAAATGTCTCCCATGATTTGGCCAACCCTAATTCTCAAAGGAGTTTAAGAAGTGAATGTATTGTCATTTGGGGCTTTTTGAATCATTATGCAGTTTTGCACAATGTGTCATATTATTACTTCTGTAGGTTTTTTGCAGCTCTACAGACTTATTAAAAAATATTATTTTTCAATCTGACAATTATGCATTTAAGCATTTCCAATGTTTTGAACTCCACTTACGGGGTTTAGCAGGATCTTACTACAACTTAACAAAGCTAAACTATAAATACAGCCTATTTCAACAATTCTACATCTAACAGCTATTTTATAAAAATATTTGCATGTGACCACAAAGATTATGTTTAAATTTGTTCACTATCACACTTCTAGGAATTGGGTGGGGGTGGGGGGCGGAAATAGGAAAAAACCTCAGTGTCCAACAACAGGAGTATAACAAAACATTAAGGCACGTTTTACAGTTATTGAAAGAATGGTACTGACCTTCAACCAGTACTATGAAAAGACCTAAGATATTTATTGTATAAAAAGTTAAAGAAGAGTACATATAGGACAATTCCATTCTTGTTAAAAAATTTACATATATATAAGTATGTACATGCAAAGAAAGAAGAGTAGAAGAATGGACCCTAAACTACTGATACTTATTATAACCTCGTAGGGAGCAGAGTATGGGGTAGAAGGGAAAAATCATAAAAGAGGACTTTATGCTACTGCATCAAGGAGTAGGAATATCTTCCTATAAGTCCTCTTGGAAGGCAGAGGGCTATAGTGCTACTCTTATCCAAATACTGCCACTGATAATAACTCCTAATAATCATAGAGTTAATCCAAAAGTCAAATTGACAGTTCAGTCAAGCACATAAAATCTCTGTCTCTCTCCCTCCTCTCTCTCTCTCAGACACACCCTTCACACAAATACATACGTATGTGAGATATCTGTCTACACACTCATATAACCCAAGGCACTACTATCTTGATCACTAGCATAGGTACTTTGATCCTCATGTTTGAACTCTGCTACAGTTGTGTCATTCATCAGTGGGAAACAGCAGTCCTGGTGTAAAACATGGGTATTGTGCAAAGTAATCTAGTCTTAAGATACCAATTATTTATATCTTTTACTACCAACTATATTAACTGTCAATGTGAAACTGGGATAAACTGAAGTTTAAGAGTCAGTTTACTCAGGTATTCAAATGGTTTTAAAGTATTTGGGCTAGCATTCAAGTTCATGACTTCCTTTGATTTTCTAAGTTTGTGACTTTATGATAAAATTAACAGATATTAAATTAGTAATGGTAAATACACCAGTATATCCACTTCCTCACCTAAATCCCTGCATATGTCACTAGCTTATCACAATATGCTTTCCCACTGATCCAGAAGTTGGTCTCCAAAATCTTCTGAATACAGTACTTCAAACAGCTATCACTAAACAGAGTTGCAATGCTGGCTGAAACTTAATTTATCATTCTGGTTGTCCATTACATTATGTCCCACACTCCGTGTATTTGCACCCCTGTGCAGCTCTCCTCCCACTTTTGACTTTGACTTACATCAACCAGGACCACATGGGCAAGCATGATACAAGCAGAAGTTTTGTAAGTGCCTGAAAACTGTGGTCTGTTCTCCTAGGATAATTCCTCTTAGAAGCCAACTGCCACACCATAAAGAAAACTTGAGACAGACTAACTGATGAGAGGCCACGAGGAGAGACGCTGGTGTTTGTTCCAGACCCATGACCTCAGTTATATATACTGCATGGAACTGAAGACCAGTACAGCTGAGCCTAGTCAACTCAAAGAAAAGTGAGAAATTGGAAATCATCATTGTTTTAAGCCACTGAGTTCTGGGGTAGTTCTTTATGTAGACATGCATAACTGAAGGACTAATCTGTGTTTCAAACCATCTGAATCTCTAGTAATAATCCACACAGACTCTCTATCAGTTACCTTTTAAATTTCATCTATTCAGTCAGAAGCACTTATTGCAGTTATGGAGAAATGAAGGCACTTTCATACATTCTCATATGTTCTCAAGTGAGAACAAATCTGCACAAATTTTCTAAAGGGCAATTTGGCAAATGTTAAGTAATGAACCATCTAAAAGGCTCATGTATTTTCTCAATTCCAATTCTATAAAATAGACATGCATTCAAGAGTATTCATATAAAAATTTTTCTCACAGCAAAAACTCATAAACAACAAAGCCACCTGGAAGTGGAGGACTAAATACCATGTATTCCTAAAACAGAACATCATAGTTATTAAAAATCTTCTACTGAATAAATATACAATAAGGATACTAATACAGCTAATGAAAATAGGATTTGACACAGTATTATTAATAGCAATAAGACTCAAATCTTTAAAAATATATATACTTATAACTGTCAATGTGAAACATTATATATGCATAATATGCGCATATGTGCCGCATACATAATTGTGCATAATTGTATGTATAATTGTATATAATACATGCATATATTATGCATATACAATACATAACTATATATGCAGCATGTATGCATATAATTGTACACAATAAGGTTTGCATATGTAATTATGCAAACCTGCCAAAATATTAGTAGAAATTCTCTCTGCATAACAGGACTGTGAATGATTTTTATTTACTCCATCTTTATACTCCTTAGTATTTTCCAAATGTTCTATAATAAAAATGAATTGCTTCTATAAGAAAAAAAACTTAACATTATAAAACAGGTTAAAAAGAAGCATATACACTAAATGTACACTTTTATTATTTGATTTGGAATCATTCTGTGGTATTTCTTCACTAACTTTAAAAAAAATGCCATCAAGCAAGTGCCTGCAAGGTGCAGAAAAAAGGAAATCCTCATACATTGTTGGTAGGAACATAAAACAGTGCAGCCATTATGGCAAACAGTATGGAGGTTCCTCAAGAAATTAAAAAGAGAACTACCATATATGATCTACAATCCCACTTCTGGGTGTATACCCAAAAGAAATGAAATTGCCACCTCATAGGAACATCTGCGCTCCCATGTTCACTGCAGCATTACTGGCAATAGCCAAAAGAAGGTAATAACCTACATGTCCATCAAGAGATGAATGGATAAAGAAAATATGATGGAATATTATTCATCATATTCTTGTAAAAAATAAGACCTTGCCTTTTGTGACAACATAGATAGAACTGGACATTACGTTAAGTGAAATAAACCAGACAGAAAGAAAAATACTGCATGATCTTACATGTAGAAGCTAAAAAAAATTTTAAAGTAAAACACAAAAAAACAAGAGTAGAAATGAGGGGGGATGGGAATATAGAGATCAAAATGAGTAGAGTTGCAGTTATAGAGGACGAATAAATTTAGAGACTACAGTAGAGACTGAGATAATGTATTGGATACTGGAAATTTGCTGATCGAGTAGATTATAGGTGGATATGTTAATGTGCTTGACTACTGTAACCATTTCATTACGTACATCAAAACATGTATACCTTACATATATACACTAAAAAGCTATTGCTATCAGACTATATCTATATTGTGATAGAACAGAATAGCTTTTTCAAAATAAATATGGATGAATTTTCCACAGAGAAAAAATTCACATTAATTTTAACATGTTATATAATTTCTTTATATTGTGAAAATTGGGCAAGGACTTCTTTATTTCTTTTCAAAATTTTGTCATACTGCCCTATTTTACTGAGTTTTATATTTTATGTTGAATAACTTTGAAAAAAATTGTTTTAGAGATGGTGTCTCGCTCAGTTGCCCAGGCTGAAGTGCAGTGGCATGATCATAGCTCACCTCAGCTTTGAGTTCCTGGGCTCAAGCAATCCTTCTGCCTCACCCTCCTGGGTAACCAGGACTACAGGGGTACACCACCATGACCAGCTAATTTAAAAAAACATTGTTTTTTGGTAGAGATCAGGGGTCACACTATGTTGCGCAGGCTGGTCTTGAACTCCTGGCTTCAAAGAATCCTCCTGCCTCGGCCTCCCAAACTGTTGGGATTACAGGTGTGAGCCACTGCACCTGGCCTTAACATTGAACAATATGCAACTTCAACCACTTTAGCAAAATTTGGAATTTTCACCTCAGAGGCAAACTTTTTTAGAGCATATCTATTCAAAGAAACAATATATGTAAAGAATCCAAGTTACTTGGAAAGGATAGGGAACAAAAACCACTCCCCAGGTAGACAGCATCATAGCAAGCAAGCATTGGCAACATTACTCAAGCAGTGACACTGTCTAGGAATTACTCTTCAAGTGGCCAGTAATTTCAGAAGCACCAACGAGAATCCCTGGCCTCACCTAGCAGGGTGAAGTTTCCACCATAGTGAAGTTCTACTGCCACTTGTGCTATATTGGTTTCTTCAAACTCACTTGCTCAGGACAGCCAATCTAAGACTGGCTTCTACTCATTCTTCCTCAAAATTCAGCACTTTCTCTTAATCCTCCCTGGTCCTGGCCTGAACCATCCTGAACAACTTCAACTATTCCTTCTGCAACGCAAGGCAAAAGGCTTCCTTGAATATCATTGGTACCATTACTTCTTTTCTCAGAAGTTTACAGATGCTCAGATTCATTGTCTCCCTGGCCTTTAGGCATTTTACACTGTATTATAAGAAGACCTCTGATCTTCAGTCTTTCATATCTTGACTTCCAGTGATGAACTGGGCCTTCCTCTCTAACTAGATGTTTCTGGATGGCTTGCCAATATTAGGGCCTTGGCTCTAGCTAAGGACAGACAATGACTGAAGACCAGCAGGCCAGTATCTATTCTAGGAACAGGCATGTGATCCAAGGTAGTCAAAAGTCCTTGTCCAACATTTTTTTATTTGCAACTAGAGAAAAAAAACTTACATTTTAGGTTAAAAAGCTAAACGGGTATAATTTGGGGCAGCATGTAACCATTTTTCTGGTTAAAGAGAAGCTTTCTGTGGGGGGGGAAAAAAAAGCCGGTGAGGAAGAGCCTTGAAGAATTTTCTTGCGTCACTCTTGAAATTAGTGTGAAAACAGTTTCCTGGCTGGGCACGGTGGCTTATGCCTATAATATAATCCCAGCACTTTAGAAGGCCAAGGCAGGTGGATCACCTGAGGTCAGGAGTTGGAGACCAGCCTGGCCAAACACGGTGAAACTCCCATCTCTACTAAAAATACAAAAAAATTAGCCGGGCGTAGAGGCAGACACCTGTAATCCCAGCTACTTGGGAGGCTGAAGCAGGAGAATCACTTGAACCCAGGAGGCAGAGGTTGCAGTGAACCGAGATTGAGTCATTGCACTCCAGCCTGGGCAACAGAGACTGTCTTCAAAAAAAAAAAAAGAAATAGTTTCCTTTTTGCTTATACTAGTTGGCTTTGGGTCAGTGACGTTTACAAAAACAAGAGTTGTGACTAGATGACAAACGAGAAGAAAAAAATGCCCTGGGATGTTCAGATTTAGGTAAAGAGGCTTGCTTTTCTTACAATTTGTTTTAGAGCTTCATTTCAAACACTTAATTGTCTATTACGTTCCAGGCACTGGAAGCATAAAGATGGCTACAGTATAAGACTATCTCTGCCTTCAGAGAACTAATAGTCCGAAAGATTCTCTTGGGTGTGGGTGGCTTCCTGGCCACTTTGGAGAATTCCTAAGTAGTTCAGAGGACATTCCTTAGTGGCCAAGATGTTCCCACAGTGGCTCTGAAATGTCTATCATCTGTACCTCATGAGGACCACCTTATTTCTTTTGGGTTTCTACTGGACCCACTGATTTCAGTATTTTAACATTTAGTCTACATTCACTTCTTGCATACTAATCAAGATAGTACAGACTTCAGTAATATAGTATTTCCTTGTTTTCCTGAAAACAAAGTAGACTTAAACAGTAGACTTTTTCCTTAGAGGATTTATGTGTAGTCTAACATACTATAAAATGTACTTATTTATTGTTTACTTTATCTGACATTCTCTCCCCCATCATTCCACTCCCCAGACGTGCAGAATTTTTTGGTTTATTTCATTTACTGATATATACTAATCACTAAGGCACACAACTATGAGTTCAAAATGTATTCAAGAGAATTGAAAGAATACATGAGTGAGTGACTAATTGGAAGACCTTGCCACTGGAACTCAGAAAATCATTAAAATCAGTTGGCTAAACATTGTTATCTAGTGGATGATGAAGAGCAGCTTCTGCAGCAGCTTTCTCCTTTGTATAAATTGCCATACCATACCAACCCATCCCCCAAGTCTCTCTCTAGATATGGCAATGCTTTCACTTAGGTTGTGGTCCAATCTCAAGACCAGGAGGCTATTTATTCTTCATCTTTCCAGTGACTTTACACTGCTCTATTCTAATCCACTCTGCAGGGGTTCAGAGCTTAACTGTGAGAAAGGCCTCTCCCAGTAACCCCCACAATGGGCTAAGGCCTTTCAATATATGTAGTCAAAACATTAGATATTCTTCATAGCATTTATGACAGTCTATCTTATATATTTGTATGATCATTGTATTACTAGCTCCCCCACTAATTCAACGATAAAGTTCTTAAGAGTAGTGTCCATGTCTGTTTCATTCATAAAGCTTAAAGCACTTGGCACACAGAAAATATTCAATAAGCATTTGTTGAATGAATAATTAGATGGATGAATATGAAATTCCCAGCCTGAATCTATAAATAGGTAGATAGTCATTTAGGTAGCTGAGATAGGATAAGGGAGTGGGTTGTGTTTGCTTTTTATGAGGGGAGTAAGAAGATAATGTCAGGAGTCCTTTGTGAAAGTCGGATTTTAGCCACCTAAAATGCTATGTCCTCTCAAACAGCTCAAAAACCAAACCATCATTAACATGTCCACCTGGGGCTCCCCCTCCCACACCTACTCCTTTATTCCAGTCAAGGGTCTCATCATCATTCTTGTAGCCATTCAGACACAAAGGCTTTGAGTAGCTTTTGACCTCTTTTTTTCTGTTAACCTCCTTGCCCAGCAAGACTCCTAAGGCCTGTCAACTCCTCTTTAACATCTTTGATCAATGGCCTCTTTCCATTCCTGCTGCCACAAACTTGGTTCAAGTAACTACCCAATTATGGCAACAGACTCAGAAATGCTCCCCTTGATTTCCAGGTTTGCTCCTGTCCAATCCATGCTGCCTATATTAAAATCTCCCTAAAAACCTTCATGTTGTATAATTAACCCTATACTAAAATACATCTCCAAAGGCTTGCCCAGAAAATAAAAACCTCAGCCTGACATTCAAAGCCCAGACACAGTATGGTTCCAAATAGCATTCCTAGACTCACCTCCCATCATCCTAGCATTTTCTACAGAATCATCACTAACAAGCATAGTTAGCATTGCTCATTACACATATTCACATATTATACATGTGCCCACCCCCATGAATGTATCCTGCCAGTCTTATCAACCCATCTGAAAGTGAATCCCATCCATACCCTCAGGCCTAGCTCAACTCCCACCTCTTCAAGTCTTTCCAGGACAGCCCAGCCGAGGCTGCCTCTTCCTCCTCTGAATTCTCACAACTCAAACTAGCATCATTATTATTTTTTTGTTTTGTTTTTGTTTGTTTGTTTGAGACGGAGTCTTACTCTGTCACCCAGGCTGGAATGCAGTGGTGTGATCTCAGCTCACTGCAACCTCTGCCTCCTGGGTTCAAGCGATTCTCCTGCCTCAGTCTCCCAAGTAGCTGGGACTACAGGCACCCGCCACCACGCCTGCCTAATTTTTGTATTTTTAGTAGAGATGGGGTTTCACCACATTGGCCAGGTTGGTCTCAAACTCCTGACTTCAAGTGATCTGCCTGCCTTGGCCTCCCAAGGTGCTGGGATTACAGGCATGAGCCACTGCGCCCGGCCTAGTATCATTTTTTTACACCTTTAACTTTAACTTGCATATACACATAACTTTCCACCCTTAACTTCATCTTATATTTATCTGTTATTTAAAAAAATGAAATGGTCACAACAAAACAGCATCTGCTAACAAATACAAAGAAATTCCATCTTGTATAGGACAGACAGGTCCTACGTAAAGCCCTGTCTCCAGGCCATCAACTATTCAACTCTTCAATACTTTCTTTTTGTATTGATCACATCCTCCTGCTTCCTAAATATAGGCCAGCTTTGGGAATAAGAAGAAGCAAAGGGGTCTATACAGATTAGGGAAGAAAAAAATCCCTTGACAAATCTAGAAAGTGTTCTTAAAATGCAACCACTTGAGTTGTGGGGATTCTTCTTTCTCCATCTTGATTAACTCCTTAAATAACCAGGAGCCAGCATCATTATCATTCCAGATACCACTTCTTTAGAGGCTGACTAGATGCTGGGCATTATACTATATCACAGGAAATACAAGGAGGAAATTGAGCAAACCTGGCCCTGAGCAGTGGTCCTGGGGCTAAAATAAAAAAGAATTCCACAACAAAGTCTACTGAGGCTGGAATCCTGACACCCCAACTTGAAAAGGAAAGAGACAACAACAACAAAAAAAAAGCTACTGTGAGGATTATAGGAGTTTAATGCTATGCTGAAGTGCCTAGCACTAAATAAGTCTATGTTCCCCACACCACCTCTCTGTTTTAATATACTGCATATTTCTCTCTACACTACAAACTCCTTGAAAGCTGAGATCATAGTTCGTAGTTGTTTTATACCTAATGAATCAGCATAAAGTGCTTCATACATGTAAGGAATCACATATTAACAGCCCAAACCTCTTTTGTTATAAATATGGAAAAGAAATATAATGCCCACAAAGTGTTCTAAAGCCTTATGTAGTTCTAGTAATCACAATTTGGTTATATTATTACAGAAAGTACAAAACAGTTTTTGGCCAGGCGTAGTGGTAATCCCAGCACTTTGGGAGGCCGAGGTGGGTGGATCACTTGACGTTAGGAGTTCGAGATCAGCCTGGCCAACATGGCGAAACCCTGTTTCCACTAAAAATACAAAAAATTAGCTGGGCGTGGTGGCGGGCACCTGTAATACCAGCTACTTGGGAGGCTGAGGCAGGAGAATTGCTTCAACCTGGGAGGTGGAGGTTGCAGTGAGCTGAGATCATGCCAGCCTGGGCAACAAGAGTGAAACTCCGTCTCCAAAAAAAAAAAAAAAAAAAAGTAAAGTATAAAACAACTTTAAGTATCAAATATATAGTTAATATATTCTAATGTTTTTTATGGTAGTTATGCTAGATTCCCCATCTTCATTCATATTCTGAATTGTGAAAATCTGAAGAAACAGATTTTTCTCCTCACTTGCAACCCTAGTTTTGGTAAGTTTGGAATTAGCATACATTAGATTCAGCTATTGCAGATATTGAAACAAAACCTCATGCTCTGTTTGCATATCTAGGTTCAATTTCCAGAACTTAGAATTTTAAGTTAAAAAAAAGCAGTATGAAAACATAACCTTACAAAATTTGCATAGTTTTATACCCTGCAAATATTGTTTTGATCCCCAATCCTACAATGACCTTTAAATAATCAGAATAAAGTTTCTCACTATTCAGAGAGCCTTAAGATTTACTTGGCACTCTAAGTTAACCATATGAAAACTTTGAAGCACAAAGGAATAGTAAATAACACAACCATTTTAAGTTACCATGGCCTGTCATTACAGAATCATTAAGCAATATTTTCAAGGAGTAAGCAGAAAGCTTTATAACTCAAATGTGTAAGATTTTCTTCTGTGCTTTATGGGCTAAGTTATTTGCTTTCTAGTTAAGAATACGGAATATTTAAAGCCACACCTCATAAATTATAAAATTCACTTCATGTTAATTTTCAGCATTCTTCATAAAGATAACACCATAAATTAAGTTATAAAAACAATATGGAAATTCAATAATCAAACTCAAACTG
This sequence comes from Theropithecus gelada, assembly GCF_003255815.1. NCBI lineage: Eukaryota > Metazoa > Chordata > Mammalia > Primates > Cercopithecidae > Theropithecus > Theropithecus gelada. The sequence continues at coordinate 113,195,296 of NC_037679.1, read as the reverse complement.
TCTGTATTTACACACACCAACACACAGTAACATAATTAAGAGGCTGGCTAGCTTAAGGTACACAGAAAAATTACTTTACTCAGAAAAAAAGAATTAAATATCTTTAAAGATAAAGATTTCTGGCCAGGTACCATGGCTCATGCCTGTAATTCCAACATTTTGGGGGACCAAGGCAGGAGGACTGCGTGAGCCTAGGAGTTCAAGATCATGCTGGGCAACATAGGAAGACCCTGTCTCAATCAATCAATCAATCAGTCAGTCAGTAAAATTAGCCAGGCATGGTGGTACACACTTGTGGTCCCAGTTACTCGTGAGGCTGAGCTGGGAGGATCACTTAAGCCCAGGAGGTCGAGGCTGCAGTGTGTTGTGATGGAGCCCCTGCACTCCAGCCTGGACGACAGAGTGAAACCCCTCTCAAAAAAAAAAAATAAACAAGTAAGATTTTTCATATTTTACTGTTTTTTGGCCAAATGGATGTAAAGGAAAATATATTCTCTATATTATGTATTTTTTTATCTAGCTGCAAACTTGAATTAAAGAATGAATTTCAAAGTGTATAAAATAAACTGATTATCTAACTCAAACCTATACAACTCTTACTCAGATCAGGTCCTTTGCTAACAACAGCAATACTATCTGTTTACATGAAGATATGTATACAAACATTTTACAAGGAAACGTAAGCACAAAAAGCAGCAGAAGAAGGTACACACAACTCTGGCACTATATACTTCATACTTATCTGTAGTTGTCTACTCAAAGCTTAAAGAGAGAGGATAAAATAGTTAAGAAGGATAGAAAACCTAGCTTTCCATACTTCCAGCATCATTTCTTCTTGGCACTGTGAGTTCCCTGTTTTCCAGAATATTATAAATCCCAGAACAGGATAAAATTCAAAGAAATTTAGAAATGGAATTTAGAGGTTGTCTTTTCCAGGCAGCCTAATTTAAAGATGTGAAGACTGAGCTACAAAGTCGATAAGAAGGTAAGACCACAGTTCAGTTCCTATGACTTCCCCACTACAATCTTCTCCTTCTCTTACTACCTACAGAGGTGCAATTGTCAATAGCAAAATATAATCCAGAGATAAATTCTTTCTGGTAACCTGCCGTTTTTAACACCGACCAACATTTGTTCAGAAGAGGAATAATTTAAGAGTTACACGTATTTCACTTCAGAACGGAAGTAGAAACAACTCAAATTCTTTAGGTCTCCCTTCTTGCTGTAAGAACTTTCCAGAACACAGGATCAGGAATAGTCAAAGGGCTGACATGTCTTTCACTGGCGTTCCTGTCTTTCCACTTCCCATATGAACAAAATCCACCCCAATAACCCTGTAACCTCCTTTACATACAATTTGATCAGTAACCACCTTTCTTCATCTGAGAAAGAAACGACAATGAAAACCAACACTAAGCACTTTGCTACCTTAGACTCCTATCTTTCCCTCCACTCTGAATATTCTAAATATAGTTTATGTTCCTGGGGTTTCTCATCCTGCTGTCTTTGCAAACTGTAAGTTCCAAAAGCATGTTTCTGCTGTTTTATTATGTGTGTGACAATGGAAGTAGTAATTCTGACTACTTCATGAATGAATAATGTATGTGAAGGTACTCTAAATTGTAAAGTTTAAGATAAAAGTAGTACCTCTATCCTATTAGAATGATAAGTAACAATACAAACAAGTAAAAAGTTTCTAGGAAATTACAGCGTACATTAGGGATTTAACTAATCTTAACAGAAATTAATCTTCTGACATAACCCAGAAAAATAAAGCAGTAGCACCTAACATTCAGTACATCATACATTTATCAATGGTTATTTTTTTTAAAGTTTAATGAGTGATACGCTACACTATGCTCAATTTTAGGAGAAATTACTTTCATAACATTATAAATTATTTATTGCTACTTTTGGACATAATTATTGCCTATGAATACCAAAATGATTAAAACCTACAAGTTTAAAAATGTCTTTAAAGTAAAATTATTACAGCTTTCTTAATACTGTCTTAATTTTCCAGATAAACCTACTTAGGCATTAGACATGGCACTCAAATAAATTTCTAATTTGTTTAAGTAAACATAAAAGAAAACCTAATCAAAACGGCTCATAAAACAAAAGAAACTCACTCAATGTCTTCCTAACAGCTTAGTTCTAAATTAAAACATACATACTCAGCCCACACAGAGTAAGATTTTGTACTGTCAAATAAACATTCATCCAAGAATACATGCAAAGAAATTAAAATTTTATTGAAAATTCAAATGTTACCTCTGTTTTTATAAGATGAGCTAGGCTTAATGTACAGTAGTCAAAATTACATTGAATAAATGACCTGAAATGAAAAAACTGTTTTTCTTCACAAATATCATACTACTAGCTTGACAAAAAAAGAAGCATCCCTTTTCGTGGCAATACCAACTCACTTTAATTTAGGACGGAAATAACCAATAGAAAAATATGTGATGACTGCATTTCACTCAAGTATTTTTTTAGGCCTTCTAATAATGTATAGTATAATCTCCAAATAAAAGATTTCACCCAAAAATATTCACAGAAGGACTATACCATGAAACTATTCCATTCCTGTATCTTCTGCTTTCTCTATTTCTACATCCAAAAGCAAGCATTCCTAATACTTACAAAAAGCCCTTGATGTTTTATATAAGTATCTTTCTAAAAGATTAAAGAACCATACAGGTAATTATAATTTACTGGAAGTATATAACATGATCTTAAAAATGTCATAGTAAAAATAACTTTCTAGGCTCAATGAAATAAAGGTAACTTTAGCTAGGTATCTGTTATTGTTAATAAACAACTGAAATCTTAACCAAGTTTGGTATTTCAGTATTCTCTTTCATGTCTCAGTTTATTAAAATTAAACAACAAATAAGGTTAAACAATACAAACAAGCTCTTAGGTAAACAGTTTCTAATATAAAAACAAAAAGACAAAAACCACCTACATTTTTCCTTGGGGGATTAAAATTTTTCCTACATGATGTTGACCTCCAGCTTTGTATTTGTCTCCAAGTAGTACTAAGTTATTAAGTTTGAACAGAGATTAGTTTAATATTCTAAAGAATTGGTTTTAAGGTTGGGACTGACTGGTCATCTTTTCTCTCAAGCTCTATTAAAAGCCTTTTTTAAACAAACGTATCAATAAAACATCTTGACTTTAGACATATTTAAATAAACTGAAGCAAAAATACAAACAATGCTCCAATATCTGCTCATGAAATATTTAGTAATTATTTCTATTTTTACTCCCTGACCACCATTGTTTACCAAATTGTGCCTAGGTTTACATCACTTTTGCTGCCTGTAAACAGCCCTGGCTAAAATATATATGAATAAGGTTCACTTAAAAAAAAAAGATGTTCACGTAACTCAAAGTTTTTTTTTGTTTGTTATCTTTTAGCACAGATAATCAAAGATCAAAACTTTAAGTACCACATAGCTAATGACCAAAGAGTATAATCCTCTATTACCTAGGAATATACACAGAAGCACCAAAAAAAAAAAAAAAAAAAAAAAAGGTAATTGTAGTCATATTCTGATGAAGCTGGACTATTCCAAAAGAAAAAACTGAAAAAGATACAAAATGATTTTTAAAAGTGGCCATAAATGATCTTAATTTCCAAATCAATGAATCGATGAATATTCCAGGCAAATAACATTAGAAAACTAACAGTGCCATTTTTTCTCTCAAAATTCCAATACTATACAAAATAAAGAATACAGTCACCATTATATGATAAACCTTAGAAAATCACGATTAAGACTGAGCATACAACTATTCAGCTGAGGAGTAATCACAGCATTCTACTTACGAAAGAAAAAACGAAAGTCAAAAAACTCACTTTATATAGTATCTTGCACCTTCAAAAGTATATGCTTCTTCCCAGCCAGTAGGCAAATCTAAAACAATACATATATTACAATTAGTATTACTTCAATGATACCAAATAAGTCTCAATCAATTTTAATTATTCATTTTCATTTATTAGCTGTTTTAAGTAGATTACTAACCAAAAAAAAGTGTTGAGCTGCCAATACAATAGTAGATATCGTTTTTTGAAAAATAGCAATTCAAATTTAAAGCCATCAGAAAAATGTCCACAATATTAGAGATTATCTGACCTGAGTACACATTGTAATATATTAGGGTGGAGAGGAACTATGTTCTGGCATCCAAGAAAGCAAAGGGAGGCCTTCTAATCCCAGGTGAAACACTCATGAATGACTAGCAAAAAACCAAAACTGTGCGTAACAGGCAACGCCTGCCTCTTCTTGGGTATACTGTGTCTACTTAAGACCATTTTTTTCAGTTACACAAATGAATCCATCTAGGAAGTGTCACCGAAGAGAATGCAGAACTTCCTAAGTACTTAATTAGTGGAAAAGAAATGGCACCGAATACTTCCGTGTTTGTTTCTAAAAATTTGACTAAGAGATGTGAAGTTTCAAGTAGTAAAGTTGGGAATAATTCAGGTGAACAATGGTATCATTATGTGCTACATATTACTTATTAATGACAAGTTGTTTGGATTTCATCAAAATACCTCTTGGAAGTAAAAACAACTGATGTGTGTACAAAACCACAGAGTCCAAGCAAAATAAACCAAACCAGAAAAAAAAAAAAATAAGTGAAATCACATAAGAGAATAAAATTTTTCTGTGGCGTGAATGTTATCAAATCTGTGAGGGTAACTAGGACACATATTTATATCACACATATTTCCATAGGATAATTATTTAATCTCGTCTTTAATGAAATATCGTCTTTAATGAAATAAATCTGTTATTATCCATAAAAGCAAAGAGGCCATCAAAGTTGGAATATGCGTGTAAAACACCAGAAAGGTATATTGAAGCAAAAGCCTGCACCGGGGAATTGAGAAACATGACGGTGTATTAGTCAGAAATGCCTTAAAAATGTAACCTCATCATGCTTGCTACACCAGCCTTTCCTTTCTTCCTCCACCTTTTTGCAAATCTGGAGACATTAGTCACTTCAGTGAACTCCAGCATTTCACAGAGAAGCAGGTTTGTTCAATATCCTGGCAACTTTAACAGATTCACAGAATGTCAGAGTCGGAGAGAGTGTATCCCAGAGGCCAGCTCTGAGGACTGCTGAAACTGGCCTTGCCTTCGACCCAAACTGCTCTCAAACCTTTCCAATCACCAGCACTGGAGGCAGGCCAGTAAGAGAACACATGTTACATTTCAAAGACAAACAAGTTTCACAAATGTAAACAAAGAATGATAAAAGAAACCCAGACCAGCACAGAAACTACGAGGAGCCTTTTCTAGCTCCACTCACACTGAGCATTCAAACAAGCTCCCAAAGCCATCCGAGAGAGCCGCTTCCCCACGGACCCCCTCCAAACAGGGCCCGGTGCCCACACACGGGACACCCCCTCGCACGCCCACCGCCTCCTGGCAGTCTGTGCAACCTCCGTGCGGCTGGCGGGGACTTTAGATCCGGATCGCCAACAACTGAGGCTGCGAACGCCTCCTCCGGCTCCGGCTGCTCCTCCTGTGGCAGGAGGGAACGCGCCAAGCGTTTCCCGAGCCGCTCCCTGTCACAGAGCGGATCGCAGCACCCCCGAACTCCTCTCCTCCTCCTCCATCAACCACCTACCCACAAGTCCCACCTAAGAGGAGGAGGAAGCTGCACGGCAGGAGGCAGCGCTCCCGGGAGGAGGGGGAGGATGTGGTTACGTTATCCCGGCGGGCGAGCAGGGTCTGGGGCTGCAGGGAGGGGAGTGGGCAAGGACTGCCTAAAGGTTGCTGAGGAGCAAGACGGCAGCTGGGGGTGGCCGGGGAGTGAGTAGCGGCCGCGGAGGAAAAACTCAGGACTCCAGGTTTCAGGGATGGGAGGGTCGCCACTCCAGGGGCGCAAGGGTCGTCTAGGCTGGGATGGGGGAGAGGGCGCAGGAAGAGGGCGCCGTCTCCAAGTTATGATGAAAGGCTGAGAAGAAAGAGGCGCCCCGAGACTGGAGAGAACTCCCGGCGGCGGAGCCCCCGTGGCCCTTCTACCTGCGGCCGCCCCCTCCCGGCCTCCGCCCCGCCTCGCCTCGCCGCCTCCCGCGGCCCGCGGCACCGGGCAGGTTGCTGGGAGCCGGGCGGCCCGGGCTCTGCCGCCTCCTCCAGGCGGAGCCCAACTCCGTTCGGGCCCGGTGTTACCTGTGCTCTGCCGCCGGTGTCCGGTGACCACGGCCTCGCCGGTGACGGGGTGCAGCCAGGTGGTGCTCTTGGCCTCCTCGCTGCAGGGGTGAGAGAAGGGGCAGACACGGAGCGTGAGAGGGGACGCGGCGGCGAGCTGAGGGGCTGCAGGGGCACAGACCCGGGCTCTCCCCCATCTCGCCAGCCGCCCGCCTCCTGCCCTCCCGCCCCCGCGGGGCCCCCGTGTCGTCCCCGGCTCTTTACTTGATGAAGAAGACTCGGCCGCCCCTGGTGATCCCGTAAGTCCAGGACCGGGGCAGGGAGATCCACTCCAGGTTCAGATCCGCCGCCATGTCTGATCCCCAGCCGCCGCCGCCGCCTTCTCCTGCTGCCGCCGCGGCTGCCGAGGGAGGAGGGAACGAGCGAGCGAAGGGAGCGCGGAGCGAGCGCGGCCGGAGCGCGCCTCCCCGGCCCGGCGCGCCCCCGCGCGCGCCCTACCCCCTCGGGCGGTGCCCGCCCCGCCGCCCCGCCGCCCCGGCAGGGTCCGGCCCCCGTCACCGCCCCTCCATCCCCACGGCCGCCGGCCGGCTGCCCCGCCGCGCGCTCGGGGGATGGGCAAGCAGCGCCGCGCCCCAGACCCCTCCCTCGGGCCCCTCCCGCGTGCCCACCCCCTCCGCCGCGCGAAGGTTCCGGGATCGATTAAAAAAAAAAAAAACGCGTCCTGCCCCCAGGGCTTTGCCCGAAGGCTTCCCATCCCAGGGCGCGATCAAAGGGAGCCTAATAATGTCCGCGCCCTTGATTTCTCTGTCTTTCAAACAACAAAAACACAGCGTCCGAGCTTTGTTTTATAAGAGCTGTTGGAGAGCCAACAGATTTTTCCAATATATTTATCGTTTTAAAATGGAAAGCCGTTTTTATTAAAGCACACGAAAGGCTTTTCCTGTTTGTTTGTTGTGTGCCAGATATCAAAGGTTGGACGTGATACGTGGCCCCATGAAATATAACTGGATTTAGACCTGACAAAACAAGTTTTTTCTCTTCCTAGGCCCCTTAAGTCATATCTTATAAAATAAAAACTGTGCTTTTTCTGCTACTTGTTTTTAAAGATTCACTTATTATCAGTGTGGATTTTTACGTCCCCCTGTCTCCAATAGATTACAATAATAGCTTATTTTACGGAGTCCTTGTGACGGTGTACATTTTTAAATCTTCACAACAACTGTGTGTGTGTGTGTGTATATATATATAAACAATCTATAAAAATCCCCATTTTACAGATAGGAAAAATGAAGTTTAAAAACACAGTAGTTTGCCCAGTCATACTAATAACTGCCAAAGCCTGGATTCAAACTGGCTGTAGGATTTCAAAAGCATATTTGTATAACCTCCTTGCTGTACAAGCCTACTTTGTTTTATTGTGATTCACTTTATTGCTGTTTGCAGATATTTCATGTCTTACACATCGAAGGTTTGTGGCAACTCTGCATTAAGCAAGTCCTAGCACCGTTTTTCAACAGCGTTTGCTCGCTGCATGTCTTTGTGGCACATTTTGGTAATTCTCGCAATCTTCCAAACTTTTTCATTATTGTACCTGTTACAGTGATCTGTAATCGGTGATCTTTGATGTTACTGTTGGAATTGTTTTGAGGGCACCATGAACTGAGCCCATGTAAGACAGGGATCTTAATAAATGTGTGTGTTCTGACTGCTCCACCGACCACTGTTCCTCTGCCTCTCTGCTTCATCTTGGGCCTCCCTATTCCCTGAGATGAAACACTAATAATAATGGGCTAATATTGAAATTAGGCCAACCAGTAACCCTACAATGCCCTCTAAGTGACCAAGTGAGTGGAAGAGTTGCATATCCCTTACTTTAAATCAGAAGCTAGAAATGATTAAGCTTAGATGTATCAACAGCCAAGAGAGGCCAAAAGCTCAGCCTTGTGTCAAATAATTAGACAAGTTGGGAATGCAAAGGAAAAGTTCTTGAAGGAAATTGAAAATGCTACTCTAGTGAACACACGAATTATAAGAAAACAAAACAGCCTCATTGCAGATAGGGAGAAAATTTTAGTGGTCTGGGGAGAAGATTAACCCAGCTACAACATTCCCTTTAGCCAAAGCCTAATCCAGAGCAAGGCTCTAACTCTCTTCAATCTTATGAAAGTTGAGAGAGCTGAGGAAGCTGCCGAAGAAAAGGTTGAAGCTAGCAGGGATTTAAGGAAAGACACCATCTCCATAACGCAATAGTACAAGATGAAGCAGCAGATGATGATGTAGAAGCTGCAGCAAGTTATCCAGAAAATCTAGTTAAGATCATTGAAGGTGCCCACACTAAACATATTTTCAATGTAGACAAAACAGCCTACTATTGGAAGAACATGCCATCTAGGACTTTCATTGCTAGAGAGGAAAAGTCAATGCCTGGCTTCAAAGGGCAGGCTGACTCTTTTGTTAGGAGATAATGCAGCTGGTGACTTTAGGTTGAAGCCAATTTTCACTGACCATTCCAAAAATTCTAAGGCCCTTAAAAATTATGCTAAATATACTCTTCCTGTGCTCTATAAATGGAACAACAAAGCCTAGATGACAGCACATCTGTCATGACTTACCGAACATTTTAAGTCTGCTGTTGAGACCTACTGCTCAAAAAAAAAAAAAAAAAAGAAACGAAAAGAAAAGAAAAAGTGATTCCTTTCAAAATATTTCTGTTCATTGACAGTGTACCTGCTTACCCAAGAGTTCTCCTGGAGACATACAAGGAGATTAATGTTGTTTTCATGCTAGCTAAGTCAACATGCATTCTGCAGTTCATGGATCAAGGAGTCATTGTGACTTTCAAGTCTTATTATGTAGAAAGTACATTTCATAAGGCTATAGCTGCCATAGATGCTAGGTCCTTGGATGGATGTGGAAAAAGTAAATTGAAAAAATTCATCATTCTGGATGCCATCAAGGACATTTGTGACTTAAGGGAGGAAGTCAAAAGATCAACATTATCAGGAGTTTGGAAGAAGTTGATTCCAACCCTCATGGATGAGTTTGAGGGGTTCAAGACTTCAGTGGAGGCAGTAACTAGAAATGTGGAAATAGCAAGAGAACTAGAATTAGAAGTAGAGCCTGAAGATGGGGCTGTATTGCCACAATCTCATTGTAAAATTTGAAGGGATGAGGAGTGATTTCTTGAGATGGAATCTATTCCTGGTGAAGATACTGTAAACATTGTTGAAATGACAACAAATGGTTTAGAGTATTACATAAACTTAGTCAATAGAATACTGGCAGGGTTTGAAAGGATTGATTCCAATTTTGAAAGAAAATTATACTGTGTGTAAAATCCTGTCAAACAGTATCACATGCTACAGAGAAATCCTTCATGGAAGGAAGGGTGAATCAATGCAGCAAACTTCATTATTGTCTTTAAGAAACTGCAACAACCGCTCTTACCTGCATCGACACTAGCCTGACTGGTCAGCAGCCATCAACAACATTGAGGCAAGATCCACCAGTGAAAAGACTAAGACTTGCTGGAGACTCAGATGATCCATTAGCATTTTTTAACCATTAGATTTTTTTTTTTTTTTTTGAAATGGAGTCTCACTCCTGCACTTGCCCAGGCTGGAGTGCAGTGGCGTGATTTCAGCTTACTGCAACCTCGGTTTCCCGGGCTCAAGCAATTCTCCTGTCTCAGCCTCCCTAGTAGCTGGGATTACAGGTGCGCATCACTATGCCCAGCTAATTTTTGTTTCACCATGTTGGCCAGATTGATCTCGAACTCCTGACCTCAGGTGATCCACCCACATTGGCCTCTCAAAGTGCTAGGATTACAGGTGTGAGCCACCACGCCTGGCTAAAGTATTTTTAAAATGAAGGCATGTACATTTTTTAGCCATAATGCACACTTAATGGATTACAGTATAGTGTAAATATAACTAATACATGCACTAGGAAACCAAGAAAATTGTGTGACTCACTTTATTGCTATGTTCACTTTATTGTGGTGGTCTAGAAATGAACCAGCAGTATCTCCTAGGTATGCCTGTAGTTACAAAATAAGTCTTGTTGGCTGGGCGCGGAGGCTCACGCCTGTAATCCTAGCACTTTGGAAGGCCGAGGCGGGTGGATCACGAGGTCAGGAGATGGAGACCATGCTGGCTAACATGGTGAAACCCCGTCTCCACTAAAAATACAAAAAATTTTTAGGGCGTGGTGGCGGGCACCTATAGTCCCAGCTACTCCGGAGGCTGAGGCAGAAGAATGGCGTGAGCCCGGGAGGCGGAGCTTGCAGTGAGCCAAGATCCTGCCACTGCACTCCAGCCTGGCAGACAGAGCGAGACTCTGTCTTAAAAAAATAAAAAATAAAACATAAGTCTTGTCTGCCTTCTTCCTCTTTTGTTCGTTGAACAAGGGCAGATTTCGCTGCGACTGGGATCTTCTCCCTTAACGCCGTCTTAGAGTAACTGCCTCTTCTCATTGTCTCTGGTCTTTTACCACACTCGGAATCGCTTATGCATCTTTGCAGCAAGATGACTCATTCCAACAGGATGCACAGTTCAGTAATAATAGTACTACTTAGTATTCTTATAGCACCTAATTTTGTGACCAGTTTTGGGTGTTTCTGAAGCATGATCTCATTCATCTTCTCAGTAACTTAAAATGGTAAATAACTTTTTTCAACAGTTAAGGAAACTAAGGCACAGAAAGGGTAAATGACCTCGGACAAAGCCATATCCAGCAAGTCAGTTGGGGCCTGGATGAGAATTCAGTTTCACTGAACTTTTTCTCCCATGCTCTGATTCCCCAAGGCCATTCTGTCTTCAGTGAAAAAGAGTCTGCAATTACTGCTATAATTTTCCTGTCCATCTGCATACACAAGGGGGAAAAAATAACATCATTTTAATGTTTTCTCTTTTGGTTCCTTTGCATTCTCCTCTTTCATTTCACTACTTATTACTTCTTGACATCTTATCTCCTGCCCAGTCTCTGGAAAAAAAAAAAATGACTTTTTTTTTTTTTTTTAATCAATGAATAACTAGCAGGAAATGTTCCACATTAGCGTCAGTGGTCACTGAATATAATATAGCAAGAAAATCAGGAGTTACTGACTTTGTATTATGCTGTCATTGCAAATAAAAAATCTAAAGTCAGTCTTTTAATATGATTTTAACTTTGCAATTCTAGTACCAGTTAGTCCAGCTATAGCGTTTGACTTTTTGACTGTGTACTACTGGGAAGCCTGTAAGTTAACCATATGCAGCACTGGTATTCCTTTTAGCCCTAAATCTTTTGATATTACAAGATTCATTAGTGCAAGGCACATTTCAAAAAGCAATAGAAATTCACTTCATAAAAACGTGTATCTTAAGAAATCACATTCACAGTGCTTAAATGGCAGTCTAGAATCTTACGTACAATTCTATAATGTCCCCCCAAATTTAGGAAAAGCAGTAAATAAAAAACTTAGTGACACATATACAAAAAGAGGCATGCTTCTGATTTGGGGAAATAATTGCCCTTAGGACTTCCAAGAGCCTGTAAAAGCAGCCTCAATATTAGAAAGATGGGCGCTGTGAATAATTTCCATCCTTAATGAATAAAATTGTATTTTTCTTAAAATCATTCTAGAATGCCCTCTCTCTGTCACTATGTCTTTATCTAGTTCTGCTTTATCTTGTAGTTGTGTGTATACGTGAGTCTCCTTCACTGTAGTGAGGTAAGAATCATGCCCTTCCCATCACAGAATCTCCGCAACCTTGAGTCAGCACTAGAATGGTTACTGAATTTAATTTTCTTCCCAATGCTTCTACCTACCAACAGAGTTATTTCCCAACAACATATCCCCCCCTTTTTTTTTTATCACCCCATACCTCTTCAATAACTGATTCAGATACAAACTAATATCTAATCTCTGCTTTTTATTGTCTTTTTTTTTTTTTCATATTTCCATCCTATGAGACTATTCAATTTCTTATATCATGATCTGCCTTTTGGAGCAGCATTATCCGATGACTATCACAGCACAGCCAAAAAAAGAGGAGGTTTAACAAGTACTGAGCACTAAAAATAAACATCCCTAGCTTCATATATGAAGGAAAATCCTTGTTCTAAAGAGCTTATAGTTCAAACAAAGCAGAAAAACACACATAATAACAAGAAAAACACAAAGTTAAGTTTCCTAAAATATGTGAAAGGAAAAAGAACAAGGTGACATCTGAGAAAGCAGCTAATCAATTTGTTTCCTTTTTTTAAAGGGAATGGGAAAAATTTCTGAGTTCTAGAAAATGGGGAAAGGCTCATGAGAGAGAAGATAATTCCTTCAAGTATTAAGAAGCATCTATCGTTCATATATATATTAATGTTTATTAAAATATACAAACAAACTTTTGTGACTTTTATGTGGTTGTCTTTCCAAATATATTTGTGATACCTCATGTATCACATTATTGCATGAAATACCTCATATATCACATGTTGCATTATTAATTCACAAAATAAGAATTTTTTTTTTCTTTTTTTTGAGATGAGGTCTCACTCTGTTGCCCAGGCTGGAGTACAGTGGCATTATCTCGCTCATTACAACCTCCACGTCCCAGGCTCAAGTGATCCTTCCACCTAAGCTTCCAGAGTAGCTGGGACCACAGGCGCAAACCACCAGGCCTGGCTAACTTTTTGTATTTCTGGTTAGAGACGGGGTTTCACCACGTTGCCCAGACTGGTCTTGAACTCCTGAGCTCAGGCAATGCACCCACCCACCTCGGCATCCCAAAGTTCTGGGATTACAGGTATGATGAGTCACCACACCCAGCTGACAATAAAGAATATTGTAAACAGTTTCTGTAACTTTTAACTAGTCAGCAGTAAGGTGTTATATACCATCAAAAGTCTACAGTGAAGGGCAAACTATGTGATCCAATTAGCTTAGTGGAAATCTAGGCAGAAAGACTGGAGATTGCGGGTCTAAGGCAGAGAAGAAAAATAAAAATCTGGCCGGGCCGGTGGCTCAAGCCTGTAATCCCAGCACTTTGGGAGGCCGAGACGGGCGGATTACGAGGCCAGGAGATCGAGACCATCCTGGCTAACACAGTGAAACCCCGTCTCTACTAAAAAAATACAAAAAACTAGCCGGGCGAGGTGGCGGGCGCCTGTAGTCCCAGCTACTCGGGAGCCTGAGGCAGGAGAATGACGTAAACCCGGGAGGCGGAGCTTGCAGTGAGCTGAGATCCGGCCACTGTACTCCAGCCCGGGCGACAGAGTGAGACTCCGTCTCAAAAAAAAAAAAAAGAAAGAAAAGAAAAATAAAAATCTGGAAATCAATTTATTAAAGCTTTTTTTTCTGTTAAGAACTGGATACAGAGAGATACAAATACCAATTATTTCTTTCACTCATTCTTTCAACAACCATAGGCTGTATGGGGTCCCTACCGTTCTGCTGGGTGATAGTAACTAAAAGACTCGGCTAACTTTGGGCAGCTTAGAAAGGGAGATGGATATGTAAGTATAGTGTGGGAAGTAGCATTCCCATCCCTGTCATGGACTATAAATCTTCTGTAACGGTTATTTTTCAAGGGTGTCCCATGAACCATTCAAGGTCTATCGTGAACTATGGTCTTTTAATGTTGATGTTTTGGAGTGCTCTTCGGTTATGAAAAGGGAGAATGGAAAGAAATATGTAATAGCACTAGTTATTTTGCTGCTGGCTGATCTCTTGACTACAGCAGGGATTCTAGACAAAGTTTAGGGCATCTGTTTGGAGGCATGGAGAATAAGAGGGAAGGAGATGGTTTAAAAGCTTGCATCTGAACCCCTGAACCTGTTCAAATTAAACACCTCTTCTTTACCTCAGTCAGGGAAACTGTAATTATCTACTCCTCTCTTTGCTATAAAAGAGAAAGCAAAATTCCAACAGCAGAGAATTAAGAAAAGAAGTATGTTATAATGCAGGAGCAGGGGGCAGGGTAGGGAAGGGGGACACTGAGTCAGGAGTCTGGCTGAATTTTATACTTGGCCTTGCCATTAATTAGTTGTGTGACTTTAGACAACTCTTTTAACCTCCACTTCCCACTCAGACCTCTGGATCCTCATGTGGAAAGTGAGACCATAGGTCTATTTAGGACATTAAATACGACACTTTTTCCCTCTAAAGTCCTGTGCACTCCAATGACTGAAGTTGGGGATGTTTTGTCACAGTGAAGGGACACGAGTAAGATGCCTGATCTGTACAATTGTTTAGGATTTTCTGCCACTTAGATGGCTTGTTAATAAAAAAGTTTGAAAGAGCAATTTACACATTTTTTTTCCCCACACACACTTGTATTTCGCTTCTACAAAGGGCTCTATAACATAGACATTATAGCACGTTGTAAGCAAGAAAACGGGCTCCTCATAGATATCATATCCTGTAGCCATTAAGTGGCAGACTTAGGGCTTGAACCACCTTCTTCTGACATTAGGTTTTAAATTTCATCCACAAGACATTCCCTTCTGAAAGAAGCTTCATTCATTGTGCCTATTTCCCCAGCCCCAGTCACTCTTCCACCCACTGCAGTTGTTATCTGCTCTCACCATGTCACTGTGCCTGCTCTTCCGGGTCACCAGTTGCCCTGCTGTAAGTTACCAAGTTCAGGGGATATTGCAGTTCTGAGCTTTTCCAGCCTTCATACTGTATTGACGTAGTCACCACTCCTACTCCTTGAAACTCTCCACTTTTTGGTTTTATGACACCACTTCCTGTAGCTCTCTTGCTCTTGTGGCAATATTTATCAAAGTGTGTTCTACAGATCATCTGCAGCTGAGTCACTGGAGATGCTTTTTAAAATTCATTCCTGAGCCCTTCCCCAGACCCATTCAACCAGACCTTCTGAGGGTTAGACAAAGAAATTGGCATTTAGCAAACACTTTGGTGATTCTTATATATACTAATGTATGAGAACTACTGCCCAATAGGATTGTAATTCCTAAATCTATATTTCCACCCTAGACCTGTCTCCTAAGTTCTAGACCATATATCAAATTTTCTTCTAGACATGTTTCTTCTGGAACATTCCTTCTGGATGTTCCTTAAGTACTTCAAACTCAACATGCCAAAACAAATGACTTTTCCTTCAAATACTTGTAACACTCCATTTACCCTCTTAGTGAATGGTACCAGCATCCAACCAAATACCCACATCAGAAACTTCAAAATCATTTCCCCCACAACTAGTCAGTTAACAAATTGTATTATCTGTCCATTAAATATATCATCACATGATTATCTCTTCCTTATTTCCACATCGTAATATGAGCACTCATCACTGCCACCCAAGTGATCTTTTCAAAAATACAAATCTAATTATGTTTCTTTCTTGCTTAAAATCCTCTCATGGCTCAAAACACTTACAGGATAACATCCCAAGCCTGTTGTTTGCCATCTGAGGCCTTTCCTGATCTAAGCCTTGCCAGCCTACATGTTAGCCATATGGAATGGCCCACTGATCTCTGAACCAGCCAGGTTCTTTCAAGCCTTTGCACATGCTACCCTCTCTCTCTCTAAAATGCCCTCTTTCCTGTTTATGTAACAAACTCCTACCAATGTTTAAATTCTTAGCCCAAAGCTACTTCTGGTATGAAACCATCCCTGATTCCTTTGGACCAATGTCATAACACCTTCTACCATACTCACATATCTTCACTACTGAAATATTATAGCTTATATCTTTTTCTCCTCCTTAAACTTCCTAAATGAAACATTTTATTTATCTTCATCATCTAGCATTCAATAAACATTATTTAAGTGAATGAAGAATTAATATTTAACATTTACATAATGTTGTATATTTTATAAAGCACTCCATATTTGATACTTATTTCTGCTTGTATTACTGTGACCTGCCAGTGAGTTATGGTTCTACCCTTTCTTAGATTTAACACTCCATTTAGCTTTTTATAGACTGTCCCATATAGAAGAGAAAAAGTGGCATGGGCCCAAGAGCAGCATAGCAGTGTATGAAAATAGCTGCTTTCCAGAGAGCTGTCTACCTGGCTTAAAAATTACTAAGGATTTATAGATATTTTGAGTAAGACACTGAAGGACAGAAGGAATTCAGCATTATCTTTAGTTTGTTAAAGGGACCTATGGTCCTTCCTTTATGTACAAATTCTTCCTAGAGAAAGTAGTATTGATAAAAGTAATGTGTAGTACTTAGAAGATAAAATAAAATTTAGCTACATTAACTGGAGGGGAAAACGTGTACATTTATAATTGCTGAAGGTGTGTGTAGCTTAAGTGACAATGGCTATCAGATCTCATGCCCTGAGCCCAAGGGATAAGTGAAAGAATGAAGGAGACTAATTTTCTCCCTCATCATTACCATTTTACACAGTGCGTGAGTACTCTCTAAGTAGACTCTAAATGGACTATTTTCATTTAATATTTTGGGCCAGTACTTGCTTAAAACAAGAAAATTTTTCCCATCTGGCAATTCATATCTTTTAATAGAAAATTACACACACACACACACACACACACACACTTATTTGATTTTAACCAATTTCCCTGAATTTCCAATTCAATGTTTGATCCAGTCACATGTGGGATTATATAAATAATAATATATCATGCAATATCTTTAGTTAATTCTAATGTATTTTATAGTCCAAATTAAGGAAAATTTAATGCAAATTTGTGCATTATCATAGGCTTTGCCTTGTGCATAGTTTGTGCTCAACAAATGTTTAGTAACTGACTGAATCATAAAATAACAGTGTACAGTGCTAGGGGAAAAAATGGAGACTTTTGAACAAACTCCTCTGTCTTGGATACATTTTTTCTTAAAACCAAGCAGTTGTAAATTCAGAAGTATCTTTATCAGTTGAATTTCTGATCTGAAGAACATATGTATCCGACCTAAGAAAATCAAGAAAAAGTTATGAATAACTACAATAAGAAATGTGAACAGATTTAAACTGAAAAGGGCTGAGAACATGAATCATATCAGCTTAAATTTCTCTTTTTCTTTACAATGCCATGTGGGGTAACAGAGGGAAGAGGAGAGACTGAGCTGTGTGGAAACTGTTTTGGTGAAAGCCTTGCTGTCCACTGCAGACCTGCCCTACTAGGATGATGTGAGAGTGTAGACCTAGGAGACAACACTGGTTGGACAGTCAACGTGTTATTCTATTTCAAATTATGTCACCCTGAGCCCAACTTTACCATTTACATAAAGTGGATAGGATTCGCTATTTGTGTTTTTACAGAGTATTTTAAGAGAGTTTTTTTCACAACCTTGATAAAAAAAAAGATTTTAAAATATTTATAATTGTCTTAACATTCGTCATTGACAAAATGCAGGTAATCCTGTTTGCCAGCAATATTTAATATGTTCAGAAGATCAGATGATAGTCTTGATTTTGATGGAAATAAAATATTCTCTTATGTTCATAAGCAAAAAAATTTGGTGCTAAATATTTTGATAGCTGGAGGAGTTCTCTCTATACTATTACTGTACAAAACCTTTATGACATTTGAGTGGAGATTTTTTGTTTGCAATTTATTCAACCAATTTAAGTAATAAACACTTTTTATTAATCTAATGTATGTTATACCTTAGGCTAGAGATACTGGAGATACAAAAAAATATAAATTCAGGCTTTAACTGAAGGCATTATAGTCAAGTTGAGGTAAGAAACAGTTAGGAAGAGAGAAATAGACAATTATTGTATCATCCATAAATGGCATGATAAATACTGCACGAGATGGGAGATGGAAGATAAAAGCTTGTAAAAAGGGCATCCATCCTTGACTGTGAGGAGAGGTAGTTAGGGAAATCTTCCTAGAAAAAGTGGTACCTGAGTTGTGTTGTTAACGATCATCACCTTTATAGGTATTTCTTGAAATTCATAAATTACATTTTAAGTTAACTCTGCCCTCCTTCCTTCCTCCTCCAGTTCTGTTAGGATATGAGATACTAGAGGTCTGGGGCAATGAATGGCAGAAATTGCTAACATCAGTTCTTCCTTATTAGACCTCCACTCATTTTTAAATGGATCCATTGATGCCTGAACAAAACACATATTTCCTAGGCTCCCAGTACCTGGATGTGAGCCCTAGGATTGGGTTCTGCTAAATGAGAACAGATAAATGTATGGCAGGTTATGGAAAATTTCCTTAAATTGTTGGCAAATAACTTGGTCCTGCTTCCTTCCTTCTTCCTTAACTGCTGCTTGGAATGTGTATAGGAAGTGTATAGCTCTGCCTTGGATGATGAAGACAAGGGCCACACCCTAGGAATGGCAGAGCAGACACCTGGATACAGCCTGGGTCCCTAAGGACTTCAGGCAGCAGAGCCAACATAACTGCTCTGGACTGTTTCCTTCAGACTTACAAATTAAAGACAAATCAAATTCTATCTTGATTAAGCTAATGCTATTTGGGGGGCAGTCACCACTCTCAGTGAAACTTAATCTTATCTGATATATCTATCTTGTTCACCAGGACTTAGCACAATTGCTGGTACATGTCAGGTATTCAATAATCTTTTTTGAATGAATGAATGAATGAATGAATGAATGAATCCCCACACACGCATTCAAAATCACATACATAAAAGTGGCCACATCTCAGTAAGTCTTAGATAAACCAGATTTTCTCATTGCTTACCTTGTTTCCTGAGAGAGAGGCAAACACAGAAGCTGCTTTAACTCATTCTGGTAGACTCTCAACTTCTTTGATATCTGAATTTGAACTATAACAGTCAAAAGTTAGTTGACCTTCCAAATGTTCCTACTACTTTACTCTCTTTATAGACTACCCATTACAAATATATTAGTGCAATCAGAAAGCAGACTTGACAGAAAATTTGAACCAAAATAGGTACCTTTGCCAACTATGCACTGACAGACATATGTTGTGATTAAATTCTGTCTACTCAGCTTTCAGTGAGAGTCTCAGAATATCAACAATGCCAATATTAACAAAATTCTCCCAAACACATACTCTGTAGAAAAGTACTATTAATAATAATAATGATTGGCCAGGTGTGGTGGCTCACGACTGTAATCCCAGCACTTTGGGAAGCCGAAGCGGGTGGATCACAAGGTCAGGAGTTCAAGACCAGCCTGGCCAAGATGGTGAAACCCCATCTCTACTAAAAATACAAAAATTAGCCGGGCGCAGTGGCAGGCGCCTGTAATCCCAGCTATTCAGGAGACTGAGGCAGGAGAATTGCTTGAACCTGGGCGGCAGAGGTTGCAGTGAGCCAAGATCACACCACTGCACTCCAGCCTGGGTGATCAAGTAAGACTCTGTCTCAAATAATAATAATAATGATGATGATGATGATTAGGAATAAGACAAAATTGTCAAGAAGATTTAAATCATATGGTTTTTTCTATATATAATGAAGTCTAAAGAGTAAACAACAACAACAACGACAACAACAAAAAATTAAAAGCCTCCCAAATTGTTTCAATCCATTAGTTGGCCATGAGTTTTTATTAAACATTTCAAGATGCAGCCAAGATCATTAGACAGAAAGATCTAAGCTTCATGCAACTTTGGTGCAGAATATTTTCACTTTGTATCTCTGTAAAATGGCAGCATGTTTGCCCTCCACGTTTCATTATGTGTGTTGAAACAGATAACATCTTAAAATAGCTTGACCTGCTCAGATAGAAACGTTTTAAAATAGGCCGGGTGTGGTGGTTCACACCTGTAATCCTAGCACTTTGGGAGGCTGAGGCAGGCGGATCACCTGAGGTCAGGAGTTCAAGACTAGCTTGACCAACATGGTAAAACCTGTCTCTACTAAAAATACAAAAATTAGCTGGGTGTGATGGAGGGCGCCTGTAATCCCCAGCTACTTGGGACGCTGAGGCAGGGAGAATAGCTGAACCCGGGAGGCGGAGGTTACAGTGAGCCATTGCACTCCAGCCTGGGCAGCAAGAGCAAGACTCCGACAAGAAAGAGGAAGGGGAGGGGAGGGGAGGGAAGGGGAGGGGAGGGGAGGGAAGGGAAGGGAAGGGAAGGGAAGGGCAGGGAAGGGAAGGGAAGGGAAGGGAAGGGAAGGGAAGGGAAGGGAAGGGAAGGGGGAAGGAAGGAGGGAGTTTTAAAATAAAGATAGCATTTTTCTAGGTAGAGAAGAATAGATAATTGAGATTAGTAGTAATTTACATGCAGTTCCCATCTCTGGGCAGCTTGCTGTGTTTTTTTCCTCTATAGTTCATTACTTATTTTCAAAATGATTACTCAAGAATAAACTTGGAGCAGCATTTATTTCCTTCTTAAATGTTGTATATGAGAACTGTCCCCGATGAAATTATACTTAATTTGGGGATGGAAATGAGTTGCTTTTACAAACAGTTAAACAAAATAGAAAGGAACCACATTGTACTAACATTCTAATTATCTATGACTTGCTTAGAAGCTCAAAATGATCTTTCAAAGTCTTTCTCTTTTTCTGCTCAATACTTTCATTATAGGAAACTGTATTGGATAAATCTTTCTTTTCACACCAGAAGAATTTGTCATCAAAAGGAACTTTCTCTTTTCCAGTCCCTTCATACTTAAAGGTTAATGGTTGCAGTGCTGCAGGAGTAAGTATAATCCAATGCAATTATGAAGCAGAATTAGAAGGAACGGCTGAAGGAGACCACTTGATAGAGATGGGTTAAAGAAAAGGGCTGAGTATTTCACAGAATGAAGAATCTTCATCAAGCAATTAGAATGGCTCTCAAACTTGTTCCAAGATGTTTATGTACCTAAATTGTAGCCTCTTGGGTTGAATTCAGGAGAAACTCATAGAATCAAATTGCTGTGGTGTGAATTGGCCTCATTTTCCCTACTGTCATGCTTTACGGTTGAGGAAGTAGAGGCAGCATCAGTTACATAATTTGCAGTGCACACTGCAATATGAAAACGCTGGGCTTCCTGCTCAAAAATTATTCAGCATTTCAAGAAGGCAACAGCAGAGAAGTAAATCAATCACAGGTCCCTCTGAGTACAGGGCCCTCTGTGACTGTTCAGGTTGAATGCCCATGAAACCAGTTCTGAGAAGAGGTCAGACAGGTTAAATTATTTGCCCTTAGTGATACAATGGCTTAGCAGCAGAGCTAGCCTCCTGATTCCTTGTTTAGTTTTTCTTTTTTTTCCTCTGCATTCTATTATTTCCCCATATCCACTTCATGTTTAGCTTAGAAGAATGTTTATTATTCATTCATTCTCTTGAATAAATATTTCTTGAACATGGACTATGTGGCAGACACTATTAGGAATTAGGGAAACAGTCATGAGATACAATTCCTTAAGTACTGGGTGTAGAAAAAGAACTTGAGGGGGAAATGTATCCATTTTTATAGAGGTTGTGGGGAAGGTGGAACTCTCATATACTACTAATGGGAGTTAAAATAGATATTAATTTTTGGCCGGGTGCAGTGGCTCAAGCCTGTAATACCAGCACTTTGGGAGGCCAAGACGGGCGGATCACGAGGTCAGGAGATCAAGACCATCCTGGCTAACCTGGTGAAATCCCGTCTCTACTAAAAAATACAAAAAACTAGCCGGGCAAGGTGGCGAGCACCTGTAGTCCCAGCTACTCGGGAGGCTGAGGCAGGAGAATGGCGTAAACCCAGGAGGCGGAGCTTGCAGTGAGCTGAGATCTGGCCACTGCACTCCAGCCTGGGCGACGGAGCGAGACTCCGTCTCAAAAAACAAAACAAAACAAAACAAAAACATATTAATTTTCTGGAAGGCAACTTGACCATATGAAACAAATGTCTAAAAATGTGTATACCCATTGGCCCAGAAATAATGCTTTATCCTAAGGAAATTTATCCTTAGGAATAAATTTATTTATTCCTGGAATTTATCCTAAGGAAATTTATCCTAAGGAAATCATAAGAGGTGTGGGCAAAGTGATATGTGAAGAGTTGTTCATCATAGTACTTTTTTTCCCCTTATAAATGCCCAGGAATTTGAGTTTTGTTAGGCACATTTTGGTATAACTAGGCTATTAAACTGCATGGCATTAAAAGTGTGGTTTTAGAAGACCGCAAACCTGGGAAAAGGTTCATAATGTGTAATTAGTGAAAAAGAAAGACTTCAAATAATATGGATAACATGATACCTATTTTGGGGGGCAAGTTAGAAAATACGTTTGTAATGAGGAAAGCAGAGGAGGACATATATCCAACTGTAAGCAGTGATTATTATTATTATTATTTCTGAGATGGAGTCTTGCTCTGTCGCCCAGGCTGGAGTGCAGTGGTGCGATCTCAGCTCACTGCAACCTCCACCTCCCAGGTTCAAGGATTCCTCTGTCTCAGCCTCCCGAGTAGCTGGGACTACAGGTACATGCCACCCCACCCAGCTAATTTTTGTATTTTTAGTAGAGACGAGGTTTTGCCATGTTGGCCAGGCTGGTCTCAAACTCCTGTCCTCAAGTGATCCGGCTGCCTTGGTCTCCTAAAGTGCTGGGATTACAGGCGTGAGCCACCACATCTGGCCAGTGATTAGCTTCTTGTAATAGTCTTTCTCTTTGTACTTACTTGTATTTTTCAATATTTCCTTATTGAGCATATTTTCTTTTTATAACAAAAAATTTTAAGTTCTATCTGTATCAAACTAAGAAAATCTGTGTTGTCTCAAATGTCTAGAGAGGAAGGCCAGCAATTCTACATTTCACCCTTGGAAAAAATTAGTGCTTAAGTTTCACATGTAAAAGCTCATGGTAGACTTAACTAAATATCTATCATGAACGAATGAATTAAAATATTCCCCATATAGTGGAAAGAATCCTTATCAGTCATATAATCTAATCTTCCAACTAAAGTATAATTTGGTTCTATAATATACTTGATAAGCGATCTAAGCTTACTAGATTTAGAGATAGATTCTTTTTATTCATGAAAAACTGGATCTTAGCTAAATTATAACCAATAGAAGCCAATTTGGAATCAGAGCATCAATATTCGGTAACTACACTGGTCATTTAGGTGTAATGGTACATGGTAAAGGCAAGAGTGGGTTTTAGTGAATAGATGCTCTTTGAAAAATCATTCTTAAATTGAACAATTGCCTTTTGGCCACTGTATTTGCTCTTTACTATGTCCAGCGTCATCATTCACCAGAGGCTCTATTTTTATTTTTTTATTATTTAATTAAGTTAATGAATTTATTTTATTTCAGACAGCATCTCCCTCTGTCACCCAGGCTGGATTATGGCGATGCAATCACAGCTCACTATGGCCTCAGACCTCCTGGGCTCAGGTGATCCTCCTGCCTTAGCCTCCTGAGTAGCAGGGACTATTGGTGCATCCCTCCACATCTGGTTAATTTTATTTGTAAAGATGGGGTCTTATTTTGTTGCCCAGGCTGTTCTCAAACTCCTGGGCTCAAGTGATCCCCCTCTCCTCAACCTCCCAAAGTGTTGGGATTACAGGCGTGAGCTACCATGCCTAGACAAGAATCTATTTTGAAATGCATGGTGACATAGTTTGGATGTGTGTCCCCTTCATATCTCATGTTGAAATGTGATCCCCTAGTGACAGA
Organism: Theropithecus gelada; assembly: GCF_003255815.1. Lineage (NCBI taxonomy): Eukaryota > Metazoa > Chordata > Mammalia > Primates > Cercopithecidae > Theropithecus > Theropithecus gelada. The sequence goes on along the minus strand of NC_037679.1, from coordinate 113,171,596 downwards.
TGCTTGGGTCATGGGAGCTGATTCCTCATGAATGATTTGGTGTTGTCCCCTTCGTAATGAGTGAATTCTCACTCTATTTGTTTATGTGAGACGTGGTTGTTTTAAAGAGCCTGGCATCTCTCTTGCTGCTCTCTTTCTTGCCATGTGACACACCTGCTTCTCCCCCACTTTCCACTATAAGTCAAAGCTTCCTGAGGCCTCACCAGAAGCCAAGTGGATGCTCGTGCCATTTTTGTGCAGCCTGAAGAACTGTAAGCCAAATAAACCTCTCTTCTTTATTACCCAGTCTCAGGTGTTCCTTTACAACAACAGAAAACCAACTAACTAACATGGATAGGAAAATTAGTAAGAATTCTTGCAGAGCACTTTTTGTAGGTTCTTATCTAACAAATCCTATCCATAAAAATACCTAGGACAATAGGTCCATTCAGAACCTCACTCAGTAACTTATCTTTACATTTGTAATTGTATAGATAAAAATTGTTTTTATAATCATTACCCTTTGTGAAGTAAAAAGGTAACTTTCATTTTAATATGAAGTTAAAGAAGCCAGATACACACACACACACACACACACACACACACACACATACATGGGTAGTCTGGTGCTATTTTAATCTCAATTTTATTAGCAAAATAATATGCAGAGAAAAATTTCTAGAAGGATTATAAGAAAATGTTAATATTAATTATCTTTAGGGGGAAACATAATGAAATTTCAGAATAATAATAAAAGATTTCTGAGATCTACAGATGACAATTCCTTTTGAGCAATATTGAATACAACACACTACCAGAAAGAAATTGGACAAACCACAGGAGTGTGCTGCCTAAAAGAGGACTTTTTTCATTAAACATGGTCATTCCTTTATTCTAAAATCCCATATTCTTTTCCTTCCTTCCTTCCTTCCTTCCTTCCTTCCTTCCTTCCTTCCTTCCTTCCTTCCTTCCTTCCTTCCTTCTTTCTTTCTTTCTTTCTCTTTTCTTTCTTTCCTTCTTTCTTTTCTTTTCTTTTCTTTTCTTTTCTTTTCTTTTCTTTTCTTTTCTTTTCTTTTCTTTTCTTTTCTGAGACAGAGTCTCACTCTGTTGCCCAGGCTGGAGTACAGTAGCAAGATCTTAGCTCACTGCAAACTACGCCTCCCTGGTTCACTCTATTTTCCTGCCTCAGCCTCCTGAGTAGCTGGGACTACAGGCGCCCATCGTCATGCCCTGCTAATTTTTTTGTATTTTTAGTAGAGACGGGGTTTCACCGTGTTAGTCAGGATGGTCTCAATCTCCTGACCTTGTGATCAGCCCGCCTCAGCCTCCCAAAGTGCTGGGATTACAGGCGTGAGCCACCTCGCTGGGCTGCCTGGCTTATTTTTGTACTTTTTGTAGAGACAGGGTTTCACCATGTTACCCAGACTGATCTTGAACTCCTGGGCTCAACTCGCCTGTTACCCAGGCTGGTCTCAAACTCACCTCAGCCTCCCAAAGTGCTGAGGTCACAGGAGTGAGCCACCATGCCTGGTCCCATACTGTCTAATTCTAGAAAATATTCTGAAAATTTTTATTCACTCCTGGTCTCCTGGGAATTCTTTGAAATCCACACAATTCCTATAGTATTTGTTTTAACAAGCTACTTGACTAACTTTGTTACAATACAGTTAGCATGAGCTTATGCCTTAGGAATTATATCTGTGTTAGATTACTCTCCCTGTTTTCCCTGCCTGTCTGTCAAAAAGCAAAAACAAAACAAACAACAACAAAAAGTCCCTTTTTAGCATCAGTGTATCTTTATTCTCCTCTCTCCCTAGCCATCAGAGCTCATGATCCTTTTGGACTTAGTATAGTATTATCTCATCTCCAATTTTACTTTTTTTCCCCCTCGCTTTACTTCAGTACCAATGTAATCCTAAGGACTGCTGGTGAACTTTGCCAAATCCCCGTTTTAAACTACACATCTAGAGAATATAGAAGAAAAGAAATTTGCTTTAAAACTTGTTGCTGTTTTGTTTTGGAAGTGGCAGCTCAAAGTAGACTCAATAAATTAATGTTATTTTTCTACTTAAAATTAACTCAAGGAGAACTTTTTCAGGGATAAGTGATGCTCACTAAGTAGAAGATGATAAACAGAAAAGGGGCCTATAGAACAATGATCTATCCAATCATACAAAAACTTCAGAACCTTGTGTTTATTTCAAATCTCTCTCTTTTTTTTTTCTTTCTTTTTTTTTTTTTTTTTTTATTTGGAGACAGGGTCTCACTTTGTCACCCAGACTGGAGTGCAGTGGTGCGATCTCAGCTTACTGCAGCCTCGACCTCTCCGGCTCAAGCAATCCTTCTGCCTCAGTCCCTCAAGTAGCTGCAACTACAGGCATGCACCACCATGCCTTGCTAATTTTGTATTTTTTGCAGAGACAGGGTTTCATCATGTTGCCCAGGCTGGTCTCCAACCGCTGAGCTCAAACCATCCACCCACCTTGGCCTCCCAAAGAGCTAGGATTACAGGCATGAGCCACCGTACCTGGCCCGGATCTCATTATTAAGAGAACAGATTGAAAAAATTGAGAGGTATTGGTAAGATTTTTAACAAATAGGCCTATGCAGCAATGGTAGCTAATTATATAAATAAAGACTATAATAAAAGTGTGAGAAAATGAAACACTGAAGATATAAACACTCAAAGAAATAATTTATTTAGCCTTATTCTTTGATAGGTAAGAATAAAGGAATAGTCATCAAAAGAGAAAATGGAAGAGACATCAGGACCGTGGATTCTATGCCAGCATACCAACTTCAGAAAGTGACATCAGGGAAAGATTTTACATTGATGCATGTTTGAAGTTGGGAGGAAGGAGAGCATGAGGAACAGATATATTCTTACTATCTTTGTTATCTCCTGGATGGAATGTTATTTGATTATAGCAATCTCCTCTTACCACATCCCAATCTTTAGCCCGAAATATTATGAAGAACCTGCTTTTTCCTGTAAAATGATTATGATTAACTAAAACTTATGCTACATTTTACATGTTGATAGTATACATTCCTGCATAGCATAGCATAGTATAGCATAGCATAGCATAGCATAGCAGAATTCAGACTTTCTTAACTTAGCAATCAAGAAAAAGATTCTGTCACATAAAAAATAGGAACACATACCAGGCATGACGGCACAAGCGTGTAGTCCCAGTTTCTTAGGAAGTTGAGGCGGGAGGATCACTTGAGCCCAGGAATTTGAGGCTGTGGTGAGCTATCATGGTGCTACTACACTTCAGCCTAGGCGACAGAGTGACTCTGTCTCTAAAAATAAAATACATAATAAAAACACTGGTTCTTCAAAAAGTTAAATATAGAATTACCACATGATCCAGCAATTTTGCTTTACTTCTAGGTGTATACCCAGAAGGACTGAAAACAGGGACTCAAACATACCTGTACATCAATGTTCAGAGCAGCATTATTCACAGCAGGCAAAAGGAAAACAACCCAAATGTCCACTGATAGACGAATGGATAGACAAAATGTGATCTATACATAGAATAAAATTATATTCCATAGAATGGAATAGAATTCAGCCTTAAAAAGGAGTGAAATTGTGATACTTGCTACCACATGGATGAACCTTAAAAACATGATGCTGGCCGGGCGCAGTGGCTCACGCTTGTCACCCCAGCACTTTGGGAGGCCGAGGTGGGCGGATCACGAGGTCAGGAGATCAAGATCATCCTGGCTAACACCGTGAAACCTCGTCTCTACTAAAAACACAAAATAATTAGCCGGGTGTGGTGGCGGGCGCCTGTAGTCCCAGCTACTCGGAAGGCTGAGGCAGGAGAATGGCGTGAATCCGGGAGGTAGAGCTTGCAGTGAGCCGAGATCGCGCCACTGCACTCCAGCCTGGGTGACAGAGCGAGACTCCGTCTCAAAAAACAAACAAACAAACAAAACCAAAAAACAAAATACACACACACAACCATGATGCTAAGTGAAATATGCAAGATTGTACGATTCCACTTATAAGAGGTAAATGGAATAGTCAAATTCATACAGACAGAAAATATAATAGAGGTTAGCTGGGGCTGGAGAAGAGTGGAATGTGGAGTTACTGTTTGATGGATAAAGTTTCTGTTTGGGATGATAAAAAACTTCTGGAAACGGTTGGTGGTGATGGTTGCACAACATGGCGAATGTACTTAATGCCGTTGAATTGAACACTTAAAAACGGTTGAAACAGAAATTTTGTGCTGTTTATTTTACCATGTTTGAAACATATATTAAAAAATAAAGAGGTCGCGGTCGCTATGGAGGAACCGGAGATGCAGCTCAAGGGGAAGAAAGTCACGGACATATTCACTGAGAGCATCTCCGTCCTGGCGAATGAGCCCTCGGTGGCCCTGTACCGGCTGCAGGAGCACGTGCGCCGCTCCCTCCCGGAGCTGGCTCGGCACAAGGCAGCTATGCAGCGCTGGGAGGAGCAGAGCCAGGGAGCCATCTACACCGCGGAATACGACCGCAGCGCCGTGAAGAAGCTGGTGGACAGCAGCGTCTACTTCCGCAGCGTGGAAGGTCTGCTCAAACAGGCCATCAGCATTCGAGACCATATGAATGCCAGTGCCCAGGGCCACCGGTAGCCGCTGGGACCGCCCGCCCCCGCTGCCACTCTCAGCCGCAGGGACTGTCTCTCAGCTGCGCTGGGAACCGCTGCTTCTCGCTTATTCGAAAACTCTTTCCTCTTGTCAAAAAAATTAATTTTAAAAAATAATAAAGATACGCCGGGCACGGTGGCTCATTTCTGTAATCCCAGCACTTTGGGAGGCCGAGGCAGGTGGATCGCTTGAGGTCAGGAGTTCGAGACCAGCCTGGCCAACATGGTGAAATCCTGTCTCTACTAAAATACAAAAATTAGCTGGGCTTGGTGGCAGGTGCCTGTAATCCTAGTTCTCGTGAGTTTGAGGCAGGAGAATCGCTTGAACCTGGGAGGCAGAGGTTGCAGTGAGCCAGAATCATGCGGCTACACTCCAGCCTGGGCAGCAGAGCAAGACTCCATCTCAAAAAATAAATAAATAAAAACACTAACAGTATTTAACCACCACAGAAATTTTTTAAAATGCCATAGCTTCATACCAGAAATTGCCCTTGTTTTCAAACGTGCATTATAGTTTATATTTCTAAGCATAAATTTAATTTTAGTTTTATGTGTTTTTTAAACTTTGAGATAGACTATTGAACACTCTGCAAGGGACAAATGTTTCATGCTGTTAACCAAATAAAGCTAAGCAGAGTTCTTATTAAGCTAATTTTAAAAAACTCTCCACTGTATAGCATACAGCCTTTTTCAAATGCAAATGACTCCAGACCTTTTAGTAATTCCTTGATCCAGTGTTCCTCCGGACACTGTAGACTATTGTTAACCAGTCACCTTCACAATATAATTTGAGGATTCGCCACCACGACTGATTGATTGATAATCTTATTCCTTGTTGTTTGTTCATCATTTTATTCTTTCTATAATTTATGGATCAATCTAACACTTATTTATTGAGTACCAACATTTTGCTAATCACTATTCTATTCTAAGCGCCATTCAATGTCTTGGTGAGCTTCCTATGCCTAGATATATGTAATCTAAAGTACCTTCTGTTTACTGTTATCCCTGAGCTTGTCCAATCAAAGGCTTGCCCCATTTCACGTGGATCCATCTCACCTTTTGTATAAAACACGTGGGAGGAGGGGCTTCTTAGTTGGGATTGGCAGGGTCTAGCTTTGGAAGGAATATCCTCTCTTCACCCACTGTTCGCAAACCTTTTCTCCTGGGCCCTCAAGCAATGGGGCGTTCGCTTTTTCAAGCAGCGCCACAGGTTCATACCACAAAACTCTCTCTACTTTCCATTTAAGTGGATCTGGGGCATCTGGGTCGGAAACGTGGGATATACTGTTCTTTGGGACTTCTCTCTCTCTGGAATCCTGTTTTCCCAAGAGAGGAATCTCCTTGGCTATTGTGACCCAGAGGCTTACTCATTTATTCACAAAAGTATACAGAGTATCTTCTAGAACCTGTACTTTTTCTTTTCTTTCTTTCTTTCTCTTTCTTTCTCTCTTTCTCTCTTTCTCTCTCTCTTTCTTTCTCTCTCTCTCTCTCTCTTTCTTTCTTTCTTTCTTTCTTTCTCTTTCTTTTTAGATGAGTCTTGGTCTGTCACCCAGGCTTGAGTGCGGGGGCATAATCTCAGCTCACAGCAACCTCCACCTCCTGGGTTCAAGCGATTCTCCTGCCTCAGCTATCCCAGTAGCTGAGATAACAGGTGCAGGCCACCACACCTAGCTAATTTTTGTATTTTTAGTAGAGACGAGGTTTCGCCATCTTGGCCAGGCTGGTCTTGAACTCCTGATCTCGTGATCCACCCCCCACAGTCTCCCAAAGTGCTGGGATTACAGGCGTGAGCCACCTTGCTCAGCCTAGAACCTGTAATTTTTTTTTTTTTTTAACCAGGTCCTAGGAATATAAAAATGAATACAATTTTTTCCTTAACTAGAAAAACTAGGCACATATCAGCCTAACAAAAATTCACTATGATAATAATATGCTATTAGCAACAGCTGAGTTACAGCAATTCCAAATACCTACTGAATGCTCATTATTTGCCAAAAATTGTTCTAAGTACATTACACGTGTTATCTTGTTATATATCCATAACACACTTATGAGATTGTTACTTACATTCTTCCATTTTATAGATAAAGGAACAGGGCGCAGGTCCACAGTTACACCACTAAGAAATGGCATAGCTGGGATTTGCACCCAAGCAGTTTGGCTCCAGAGTTGGCACTGTTAGTCACTATTCTATGATGCGTCTCTAGTGTTAGCATAAGGCAGTAGAGGAGAGGCCTCTCCTGTGAAAATCACAACATAAGTGCTACTTGAGCTGGGTCTTGATGGTTGAGTCATATTTCATTAAGTAGCAGGTAGACGTATGTATGAGGAGGGTGGAGGAGGAATGGAGGGAGGGATTGCTGCACATATGGTTGTATAAGTTGTGCACAATGATGCCCAGCTAAGAAAATGCAGACAGGGGGCTGGAATCTATAGCCCCTCTGCTCACTGGGCTGTGGATCCTGGGATGGCACTTCACCACCTGGGGGAAGGGATGCAATTTGCATAAAGGTACTATATATTGCTCTTCCATCTGGGTTCTGGAGTCATCTTGTGGGATGGATAAACTGTAGAAAATGTAAACTAGAAAAATTGAATTTAAAGGCTTTTTTGTGTTTGTCTTCCAATTCTTGTCTCGTAATTCTAGCACTTCAGTACCAAGTGTCATCAACGCTGCCTTCCTGTCATAAATGGGCCTGCCTGCCCCTCAAAATACCCCCCGTTTCAAAATTAATTCTTCCTTCTCCCTAACCATGAGAACATTTACACATTTTATTTATTTATTTTTATTAATTTTTTTTTTTTTTTTTTTTTTTTTCAGAGAAAGGATCTCATTTGTGGCTCAGGCTGGAGTACTGTGGCACAATCATAGCTCACTGTAGTCTCAAAGTCCTGGGCTCAAGCGATCCTCCCACCTCAGCTTCCTGAGTAGCTGGGACTATAGGCACACACCCCCGGCTAACTTTTTTTTTTTTCCCGTAGATACAGGGTTCCTTTCGTTACGTTGCCCAGGCTGGTCTTGAACTCTTGTATTCAAGCCATTCTCCCACTTCTACCTCCTAAAGTGCTGGGATTACAGGTCTGAGCCACTGCTTCCAGCCTATTTATTTATCTTTGAGAGACCAGGGTCTCTGTCACTCAGGCTTGAATGCAGTGGTGCAATCATAGCTCACTATAGCCTTGAACTCCTGGACAACTTCTGCCTCAGCCTCCCAAATAGCTATGCTACTACACAACAGTCCCATGTTTTAAAATATGGCTTGGAACTGACTGGTTTCTTCATAGTTTATGTTAAGGTATGATTGACATAATTTTCCTTAAAATGCCAAAAAGAGATGGTTTAATGAATAAAAAGAACATCCAGGTAGTAAAGTTTTAGGCAGGGGAAGATGTTTTTGGAGAGAAGGAACAATTAGCTTGTGGGTAAAATTCAAATGCCTAGCCACCTGTGTTCTGTTTAGGTTCGAGAACCTTGTAATGTAGTTCTCTTACTTGGCCTCTCCTTACAACTAACCTTGGAAAGACACTACTGAGTGTATGTTTTAGATCGTCTCTCTTGCCCCTCCTTCAGGTCACCTGTCAGTTCTGTTTCTTTGTCGTTCTGGGGGTTGGGCCATTGCTCCATTGACAATGACGACTGTCCCTAGCTTACATATCCATGGATCCTTTCCCTAGATCCACACCAGTTAAAGTCATCTCCAGGCCTAGCCATGTCCCAGTTTGGGTAGATGGACCCAGACCACAATGATTTCTTGAATACTCACCGTGATGACCTGTCTCACCCAGTGAGCTAATATTAATTTAATGTAAACACCACATTAAATAGGGTTGTGTGTAGGTTGCTGTCCATAGCAATATAGTAAGGTTGTTGTTCTGGGAAGCCCAGAAATATTCTGTTGGCTTCCTCTCTCTTAAAGGTCTTCTTTTAAAATGCAAATACTACAAGTGTGAATAGCACTTTCAAGTAGTTTACACTGAGGTGTTAGTGACTTTTTTGATGGCCTTTTTTTTCCTCTGGAGGAATTTAGCCAGGGAGATTAGAGAATGGGACAAGGGAGATAAAAGAAAAGGAGAAAGAAAGAGACAAGGAAAAGGAAGAAGAGGAATAAACATTATTGAAATTGAATTATGCCTAATGTCTAACTTTATCCTGTGGATACTTTTTACTTTGGGGACAACATTTTAGAATAACACCTAGGGAATGTACATTACTCGTTAACTATGCTTCTAAGGAAACCAAGGAGACCTATGCAGGTTTCCAAATATACAATGTCAGAAGTACTGATCCAGACATCTCATTGTATTTGAGGCAAACTTTCCTACTTGGTAAATAAAAAACAAGTTTCCTATTCATCTATTTCACGGACCCTGTGAATTCTTTAAAATTTACAAAAAAAATAAAAACTTTTTCTCGAAGCGTGACAACATTATATATGCCTTTGGACATGCTTGATATGAGAAATGTATTTCCGCTGAGCTATCTAAAGAAAAAAAAAATCTCTTATAAAACAGGCAAGGTATCTCACAGAACTCAAGGGCAAGAAATGCAGCCACATTCCTCAAGGGACTGGAACTAAGGACTGAAAAGTTGTCAGTGACTGAGGCAACACTTGGGATATTTTTCCTTTTCCTGAAACTTACCTACTTCCCCACTACACTTTCACCATAGTTGTTAATTTTTGTTATCTCTATGTTTCTACTCCTTTTTGCAGAATAGCTTTCTTAACTCCACTTTTATGTGGCGCATCATGTATGGTTGCCAGATTTAGCAAGCAAAAATACAGCAGGCCTGTATTTTATTTGGCAACTCTAAAATCATGCCAATCCAGAGCCCTCATTTCCTGAGTCTTGCTGACCCATAACCCAGAGCTCATTTACAAGACTCTCTGTTTCCTTATTCAGAAGGCAGGAGGATTAATCTAATTAGTCCAGCTTGGGCCACTGTCCAGCCCTGATCACAAATTATGTTGCTGGAATTAGTGACAATGAGAGTTACAGGGCCCATCTCTTAGGTGGGAAGCATTCTTAGAAAAGGGAAAAGTGCTGATAATTCAGCTCAAAATGTTGTTGACTACATATAAATGTAGGCCCTAAATAAACATTGCTATACATACAGAAGTTGCTTTTGCAAGCTTCTTGAAGTCACAGACTATTGGTCTTTGTATGTCCTGGTGCCTGGCATCTGGTGCTCTATACCTATTGGTGAAATGCGTTAAACAGGACAAATTTCAAAAATTATTCTATTAATCTGAATATCTGAAAATGGGGAGGGAAACCAAGGCAACTTACCAGAAGTGGTGTTCTAAGTGGCTGACCATGTTACTTTTAGTGAATAGTACAATAAGGAATCAAATGGGGACCTGCCATCAAGAGTCACTGAAAAGCTCAGTGACTTAAAAATAGCTTAAATATTTTATCCTCAGCCCATTTTACCAAACAGATATCTTTTAGAAGATAAAAACATTACTCCAGCAAGATTAATGTATTAGCCAATCACTAAGAGGATAATTATTTTATTAAAATTTCAGATTAAATGCTCCTCTCTTAATAAACATTTTTAAAAAAACCTTTTATAATGGGCCATTGCTCTTTTATTTTCTTTCTTCTTTTTAGGCTGTTCATAACATTCTTTACATAATGATTAATGCTTTCTTTCAGGTTCCTTAATGCATAGTAGTAGCTAGTGACTTTTTACTTATTACCTATTGCTTGTATGATGCTAAGTAAAGATGAGATAAAGCAGTTTGTCAGGCCGGGCACGGTGGCTCACGCCTGTAATCCCAGCACTTTGGGAGGCCGAGGCGGGTGGATCACGAGGTCAGGAGATCGAGACCATCCTGGCTAACATGATGAAACCCCGTCTCTACTAAAAAGTACAAAAAATTAGCTGGGCGTGGTGGCAGGCGCCTATAGTCCCAGCTTCTTGGGAGGCTGAGGCAGGAGAATGGTGTGAACCCAGGAACCAGAGCTTGCAGTGAGCCGAGATTGTGCCACTGCACTCCAGCCTGGGCAACAGAGCAAGACTCTCTCTCAAAAAAACAAAAAACAAAAAAACCGTTTGTCTTAGCAACATCTACAGCAGTGATGGCTAAAAGTCATGGCACCATAATTTACTTGTTATGGGAGACAGAACATGGAAAGAAGAAGTTAAAGTAGGGTCACATGATCTGGGCTTGAAGACACATGATTTAGGTTTAAATCTCAGCTCTACTTGTAACTCACTGTGATGTCTTAGGTGTTTCACAACCTCTCTGAGTCTTGGTTTCTACAAAGCAAAGATAAGTATGGCTGCACAGGCCATCTGCCAGGGTCATTAATCAAATGAGATAATGTAGGTGAAAGTGTTTTGTAAACTATAAAACACTTCACAGACAAGGTTTTCCTTATTGTTATTGTCCAATAAAAGATGCTTGCAAGTCATATTAAGTTCTAAGAAAAAATAGCATTACTACATTGATGGTTGCTATGAGCTAGAGGTACAAGCTATAAAGATAGAATTATTCAAAGAAAAATAAATATGTACTATCTTTTTTTTTTTTTTTTGAGACAGAGTCTCGCTCTATTGCCCAGGCTGGAGTGCAGTGGAGTGATCTTGCTCACTGCAGCTTCTTCTCCCAGGTTCAAGTGATTCTCCTGCCTCAGCCTCCCGAGTAGCTGGGATTACAGGTGCATGCCACCATGCCCAGCTAATTTTTGTATTTTTTGTAGAGATGGGGTTTCACCATGTTGGCCAGGTTAGTCTTGAACTCCTGACGTCAGTTGATCTGCCCACCTTGGCCTCCCAAAGTGTGGGGATTACAGGCGTGAGCCACTGCACCCAGCCTGTACTATCTTTAAGGACAAAATTTTCCTACTGCTTATTATTTTTTAATGTATAAAATGAACAGAGAGCACACTAGGCTTGAGAGAAACATGAGCCCCTAAAACAACAAAAAATGTGGGTAACAAAGCCTAAATGATTTTGGGCTTTAACAACGGTCTGCATTGATAAGGGTAGGAGTCTTCGAAACCTCCCCTGTTTAATTTATATGCCTGTGCCACTGTCTCATCCCATATCCTCATTTTTGTTGGAATCTCCAAACAGAAGGCAGGGCATAGGTGTTTGTACATCCTCTGCCGTACATAGAAATATCAGTATCTACTTTATTCTCATTTCATTTTTCTCCGTGATCTTAAGCCTCCCTACTTAGAGAAAATGAGAACTAGCTCTTCCTCACAAACGATGGGAGACCGGTGGAAAAGCAAAGGTTTCTCTACTGCTGAAAGCTCCTTTCTTCTTATAATGAGTGTGGAACGTATTGGTTTTGTCTGTGGTGATTTTCAGACCCTAACTGTGGCCTGATACACATTGGTGCCCAATAAACAATTATTGAATAAACAAATTGATTGACCATCACTTGCCTCAATTATTATATTCTCAAGATGAGATATCAATATCTTTTTGCTGATTAATCAATTTAACTATATAAAGAAGATATTACCAGGACTTTGACCTTGGAGTTGTCTATGGATGCAATTCCTCAATATACACTAGTTGTGGAACAGAATACTATTATTAAATCAAATACTTATGACTTGCCTTACTTGGGAAACACTTGTAAATATCCATTTTGAATATTGATAAGGCAATGTCTTTTGTATTACAGGTTTTATTATTTTTTATCATTTAAAATGTTAAAGTCAGTTGAATTCATGTCTAACCAAACTGAACTGAATTTCAAGTCTATGCTGTTAAGTATGATTAATATTTACAAAGGAAAAGAAAGCAGGCTCTTTCCAGGCAAGTTTTATGTTTACAAGTTGTGGAAAGATTGCCTATTTTAACCAGTGGAATTGATCTTGGTGTGATGAACTTTTAAAACAAGATGGACTATGGCCAGTTAGACCCAGAGACACAGAAAATGAATTATAAAAACAAAATATAGGAAAGATAGAGTTGCATTGATGGGCGGCTTTTAATAAAAAATTTAAGCACTAGTATTTTTCTATTAATTTTGTTAGATTCATGCATGAATTTTGTACTTGGAGCATTTGAACGAGTTAATATATCAGGTTTGTTCATCTACTTACTGCAGAGGCTGTAATTGCTTGTCATTTTATAGTGCTTTATTTGTTTCACGCTATTGTTTACCATCGCTATCAAGGTTTATAGAATTCTGCCCTTGTTTATAGTGTCCATTTTCTTTCCTTATTCTTGCCAGAAAAAAAATTAGCTGCACCTTGTTGCTGTCCTCTGTGCCTTTTCTCTTGCTTACGTCCCAAGTTTCTGCCTAACTGGTTGGAGGAATACTTCTGGGCTTGCCACTGTAATTTGTTTAATCAGGTCCAGGTCATGGGAACAGAGCAATGATTCTGAGAATGATTTGCCCTCAGCTGAGGTCTGGCCACCCTAGAGAACAGACTTGACGTTATGGGAACAACAGCATCCTGTTTCAAAGCAGGGGACACATAGCCCTGAGAAATCATTTGGGGAAAAAAATCTGAAAATTAACCTGAAAATGGGGGATGCTGGAACAGAATACCTGCTATGCTTGAATGGCAATTGCCGTTGGTCATATACTTTGCCTCAATTGTCTGGCCTTAGTTAAAATGATTATTTTTTTTGTTGCTTCTATTTCATAAGCAAGTACATTCATACATCAGTCAAATCTTTCCTTTTGGATACCACTGAAACTTTTCCTGTATTATAATTAAATTATAATTATTAATTCATTTATCAAAATACAATTTCTCTAGTAGAGAACTAGATATAACAATTACGGCCGGGCGCGGTGGCTCAAGCCTGTAATCCCAGCACTTTGGGAGGCCGAGGCGGGTGGATCACAAGGTCAGGAGATCGAGACTATCCTGGCTAACATGGTGAAACCCCGTCTCTACTAAAAATACAAAAAACTAGCCGGGCGCGGTAGCGGGCGCCTGTAGTCCCAGCTACTTGGGAGGCTGAGGCGGGAGAATGGCGTGAACCCGGGGGGCGGAGCTTGCAGTGAGCCGAGATCGCGCCACTGCACTCCAGCCTGGGAGACACAGTGAGACTCCGTCTCAAAAAAAAAAAAACAAAAAAAACAAAAAACAAACAAACAAACAAAAAAAACAATTACAAAAAGTTATACTATAGGCCAGACATGGTGGCCCATGCCTGTAATCCCAGCCCTCTGGGATGCCGAAGTGGGCGAATTACTTGAGCTCAGGGGTTCGAGACCAGCCTGGGCAACATGGCAAAAACTGGTCTCCACAAAAACTACAAAAATTACCTAGGCATGGTGGCCCATGCCTGTAATCCCAGCCCTCTGGGATGCCGAGGTGGGCGAATTACTTGAGCTCAGGGGTTTGAGACCAGCCTGGGCAACATGGCAAAAACTGGTCTCCACAAAAACTACAAAAATTACCTAGGCATGGTGGCACATGCCTGTAGTCCCAGCTACTTGTGGGGCTAAGGCAGGAGGATGGCTTAAGCCAGGGAGGTCAAGGCTGCAGTGAGCTGAGATTGTGCCACTGCACCTCAGCCGGGTGACAAAGTGAGACCCTGTCTCCAAAAAAATAAAATAAAAATTTAAAAATGTTGTCTTATCAACCCACCTTATTAATCAGAAGAAAAAAAAAGAAAAAAATGTTATAATAAGGGGAACATTTTGACATTCTCTAAAGATGTCTCCGGGTATTAAAGGCAGACCACTAGAATAATGGTACAGTAACATAATAGCTCTATTGTCATTCTACCCCCATGTTTGCTCACATATACAGTAGACTTAGTAATTGCATAAATGTCTTTAGCCTCAACGTGCTACAAGGGTTTTGTAAAATTATATCTAAGAACCACTTTTGTCCCATTTGGAACTTTCCCATGGAAAGTAATTAAAGTTTCCTTTTTTCCCCCACAAACTTTTTCTTAAAGTATTATTTGCTGACCCCAAAAGGATTTGGGAAACAATAATGGATATTTACTTAAAGTGAATGCTGTGGAACATGTGAATAAAAACAAACTGTTGGGCTATGGTAATATTCTTTGGATATTACAATTTTAAATATGCTTCTGTTGGGCACAGTGGTTCACATCTGTAATCCCAGCATTTTGGGAGGATGAAGGGAGAAGATGGTTTGAGTCCAGGAGCTGGCAAGCAGCCTGGGCAACATAGTGAGCCCTCCATCTCTACAAAAAAAAATTTTTTTTAAATTAACCAGATAGGCTGGGTACGGTGGCTCACACCTGTAATCTCAGCACTCTGGGAGGCCTAGGTGGGCAGATCACAAGGTCAAGAGATCGAGACTATACTGGTGAATATGGTGAAACCCCGTCTCTACTAAAAATACAAAAATTAGCTGGGCGTGGTGGTGCACACCTCTAGTCCCAGCTACTCGGGAGGTTGAGGCAAGAGAATCGCTTGAACCCGGGAGGTGGAGGTTGCAGTGAGCCCAGGTCATACCACTGCACTCCAGCTTGATGACAGAGCAAGACTCTGTCTCAAAAGAAAAAAAAGAAAAAAAATTAGCCAGGTGTGGTGGCACTCACCTGTAGTCCCAGCTCTTGGGAGGCTGAGATAAGAGGATCCTTGAGCCCAGGAGTCCAAGGTTACAGTGAGCTATGATTGTGCCATTGTACTCCAGCCTGGGTGACAGAGCAAGACCTTGTCTGGAAAACAAACAAACAAAAAAGCTTGCTTATTTTCAGTTCAAAATACTATTAAAATAAACTTTGTGGCCGGGTGAGGTGGCTCACGCCTGTAATTCCAGCACTTTGGGAGGCTGAGGTGGGCGGATCACGGGGTCAGGAGATCGAGACCATCCTGGCAACACGATGAAACCCTGTCTCTACTAAAATACAAAAAAATTAAACAGATGTGATGGCACGCACCTACAGTCCCAGCTACATGGGAGGCTGAGGCAGGGGAATTGCTTGAACCCGGGAGGTGGAGGTTGCAGTGAGCTGAGATCATGCCACTGCACTCCAGCCTGGGCGACAGAGCAAGACCCTGTCTCAAAACAAAAAACAAAAACAAAAAAAACCCAAAAAACTGCCATATGCACAGGATTCCTAATGATTGACTTACGATTGTTGCAAATCCAGCTAGAACATAATATTTGGGAAAATCTGATCTTTATTGGGCAATCCAGTCAAGGGTGGGGGTTGGTATGGTAGGACATGAGGTTCTCATAACATTCTCATGAAAGTTCAGTGGCCAGAGGAAAACAAAATAAGTCTTTTGTGTTCTTATCATGTTTGCGTAAAAAGAAAAGAGCTGCTCTAAAAAATTGCATAATAGAAAGTACTCATAGTTAGAGCTTTAAAAGATTGCAATACACTGGACATGCATGTTATTTAATTATGCACTGATTTACCTGTTCAGACATGTCTTTGCTGTCCCTGGGTATTCATTAGAAGTTCAAATACAATTACAATGAAGATTTTAAGTACTTAGCAACATACATATACAGCATTTGTATAATTACATGCAACAGCAAAGTTTGTTTTAGAGTTAGATACGTGCATATAAAACAAATGACATTTCCTAAGATTATGGTTCCATGTGTTAATTTTCAGCGGAAAAAAAGGCATAACTTTCCCAGTAAAAATCTATTCTTTCCCACCAGTGCTGAAATTTAGTGTATTAGGTAATGGAATTTTATCAGAATGCATGCATGTCAACTGTTGTTTAACTTGAGGAACACACATAAACTCTTAGGCAGATTTAAAATATGATAAGTGTATTGAGACAGTATCCAAACTGTTTGCCCTCCTTTGGCAATCTTTCAAAGGCTATATATATGTATATAATTACATATATACATATATACACACACACACACATATATATATAAAGTCCCCTCTCTTCCTTCAACTCTTACTGAATTGGTTAAGGTTCCCAATATTACAGAATTTGTAGTATACAAAGAAAGTAGACCAAACAATTAAATACTAGCTCTGTATTGCAGGAACAACCAGAATTCAAGATAAGAATAGAGAAACTTTTAGGAGTCTTTTTTTTTCTTTGTGAGTAAGTCTACCACACCCATAAGAAGATGACAAAGTTCAATGGGTGAATAAGTACAAGCTTCCCTTGAAACAATGGTTCGCAGATTTTTTTTCAGTGACTCTTTGACCAACAAAATGCCACATATCCTCTACTCTTTTTCCTGGTAATCAGTGCTTTTCTTTTCTTTTTTTTTGAGACAGGATCTCACTCTGTCAACCAGGTTGGAGTGCAGTGGTGCCATTACGGCTCACTGCAACCTCAAACTCCCAGGCTCACATGATCCTCCCACCTCACTCTCCTGAATAGCTGAGACTGCAGGTGCATGACATCACGTCCAGGTAATTTTTTAATTTTTATTTTTAGTAGAGACGAGGTCTTGCTATATTGCACAGGCTGATCTTGAAACCCTGGACTTGGCCGGGAGCAGTGGCTCACACTTGTAATCCCAGCACTTTGGGACGCCGAGGCGGGCTGATCAGGAGGTCAGGAGATCAAGACCACGGTGAAACCCCATCTCTACCAACAATACAAAAAATTAGCCGGGCATGGTGGCGGGCGCCTGTAGACCCAGCTACTTGGGAGGCTGAGGTTGGAGAATGGCGTGAACCCGGGAGGCGGAGCTTGCAGTAAACCGAGATTGCGCCACTGCACTCCAGCCTCGGAGAGAGAGCGAGACTCCCTCTCAAAAAGAAAGAAAGAAAGAAAGAGAGAAAGAGAGAGAGAGAGAGAGAGAGAGAGAAAGAGAGAGAGAGAGAGAGAAAGAGAGAAAGAGAGAAAGAGAGAAAGAAACCCTGGGCTCAACTGTTCCTCTGGCCTCCCAAAGTGTTGGAATTACAGGCCTGAGCCACCATGCCTGGCAATAAGCACTGTTCTGAAGGCTACTTCTGAAGTGGTTCATAAGCCAATCCCTTACTAGCTTAATACCTCCCGAATTTAACAGCAGTTTAATGCTCCAAGAATACAAACATGAAGGCTCTCAGGAATAAGCCAATAAATTTAATTGTGCTAGCATAGTGCTTGAATTCAAGAAAATAGGGAAATACAAGCCTTTAATGCCTTTCTGTCTGCAGAAGGGAAAACTCATGTAGAAATAGCTATGCTTTAAAAATATTAATGATACCTTTGTGGTGGTAATCTAGGACTATGGGTCCTGATAGAAATTCTTGATGGTTGGAAAAGGAGATGAAATATTCTAAACCACCAAGCATTCCTCCCTGCAACTCCTTCACAAATGGTGGGAAGGTGTATTTGTCTTGGAGTTTACCACCTTCCTTTGTTTAGAGAGGACTCACATTTCATGAGCGAAGTATTTGTAAATTAACTAAGTAAACAGCAATTTTTAAAGGTGGGTATTTGTAATTGAAGTGCCCACAATTACCTTTGGGGAAGCCCATTGATAAAGTCATCCCCCAATATATGCCAAGTCTGCTGAATTCTTTTGGGGGTAACTGTCTCTTGGAAGAGACTTTGGTTACATGACCTGGCTCTGCCTCTTCTAGCTGAGCCAGAGACGGGGCTTGGGGATATGTCATTTGGGAGAGGAGAGATAGAAAAGAAGACCTTTTATCTTGAGAATGTTAAATGGTTTCTGTGAAGGTGCCAGAAGCCTGGAGCCCAAAGAAAGAGTCTGCCTGAAGAGTCCTTCTGAAATGGCATGCCAATAGACTCTAGGTTCTAGGATGAACATCTCACCTCCACATTCATATTTTCCTTTTCTTTATTATAATCCCTTGCAGTTTCTTCAAGCCTTAGTAAAATATGCTAAAATGTTGGTTAGCAGTATTTTCTGAATTCAAGGTGTGGGGGGATCCGTTTCTTTCTTTCTTTTTTTCTTGAAAAGGAGTCTAACTGTGTTGCTCAGGCTGGAGTGCAGTGGCGCAATCTCAGCTCACTGCAACCTCCGTCTCCTGGGTTCAAGCGATTCTCCTGCCTCAGCCTCCTGAGTAGCTGGGACTACAGGGGCACATCACCACACCTGGCTAATTTTTGTATTTTCAGTAGAGATGGGGTTTCGCCATATTGACCAGGCTGGTCTGGGGGGATCCATTTCTATGTTTTGGGGGGAATCTGTGTCTATATTCTGGGGAGACTAAATAGCCTCCAGCCAGCATAATCAGTGGAGAAATCTGATGTAGCCCAGAGGGAGTTGACCCAAGACACCCATGATGGATTTGTGAAATATGATAATTTACTATCTTCATAAAATCTAGGGGAGGGACTAGACTCCCTGCATTCCCTTGGATGAAGGCTTTTATCCTTTTTATTTAGCAATTATAGAGAAAAGTGACCCACATAGGCTAGTGAAGTTGTGTTATGTAATTCATTTTGTAAAAATGTATGAAATTTAGTCAGGCGTGGTGGTCCACACCTGTAGTCACAGCTACTCAGGAGGCTGTGGTGGGAGGATCACCTGAGCCCAGGAGCTCAAGGTTACAGTGAGCTATGATTGTGCCACTGTGCTCCAGCCTGGGTGACGGAGGAAGTCCCCATCCTTAAAAACAACAACAAAAAAAGGATGTAAGAAATAAAATCCTGTGTCACTCTGATGGACCAGTATCTGGGCAGTAAAGTAAGAGGATCATGTAGACAATTCCAGAACAACTTGGAGGATGCAAAAAGGAAGCTTTAAATATAAAAGTCTATTATCTCTCTGCTAAATGCGATACTTTACTATTGTGTAAGAACATATGCAAAAAATACACAGGCACACCAAAAGAATAATTTTAAGTGCATATTAATAAAACATCATAAAAGGACTACAGTTTGCTCATTATGGTCGGAAATGCACACACGCAAAGCTAGGAAACACATTCCTGCCCTTGAGAAGTTTACCATTATAAAATCCAATTTGCATTACAAATTGAGAGACACAAATAACAGACCAAAGAAAGCATATGCAGAAATCTGTATCTGTTTTCCAGACAGGACATACCACTCTTGACTGCAATGACGAAGAAGGCATAGAATGAGGTGACTACTCTGAAACCAGATTTGGGACAAGTAAGAGGAGCTGGCGGTGGCAGTTCTTCAGAAGAACAGTTGAGATTATCAGTGGGCCCTCTACTTTGTCAGATGTGTTTGTTTCTCCTAAGCAGGGAGGAGAATGGAGCAGTCCACTAAGGGAGGGACTGTTTAGTACGGAAGTCCAGAGCAGAAACTCTAAAGCCATACTACCTGATTTCCAACTTAGGTAAGTGACTTCATTAATCCACCTATTTTTCTCAAGAGATCCCCTTATTTTCAAGGACAAGAATCAATCTAGATGAATCACTAAAGTGGTGATGTTTTATGACTTGCTTTAAATATTTCCACCCAGGTGTAGATGAGGTCTTATGTGATGATTCTGGATGCAATTGGTTTCTGCCTACTCTGGTTTCATTTTGAAATTAAAATTAATCTTGGTTGGGAGCAATGGAATTATAGTAAGGTGGCTTCTTTTCCTATAATTGAGTTTAGGCCTGTGTCTTTCTAGATCTAGGATACAGATGGACTCAGGGGCCATTTCCAGGTTGATTAGGAGCAAATATGTTGGCTATAGACTTGTAGTGCCATTAGAATGATTTCTTTTGCCTCTATGGTGTTTCTGCTGTAGCCTACCATCCAGTAGCATGGCAGTCTCATAGAGTGAAGGGAGCAATGGCAGAAGAAGAGCCAACATGGTATAACTGGTATGAGACAGAAACTGTGTTGTCTGGCTTATTGAGAAGCTTTATAGGGCCATGTTGGTTTGAAAATACTAACAGCAAAATTCTGCAACACTAAAGGCATTCTCTTGAGATCCTAAACAGCCTTAAAAAAAAAAGTGATGTGCTATTAAAAATTGTAGCAAATACATTACACTTAATTTCTTTCTTTTTTAAAAAAAATTTAAAAGACAGGGTCTTGATCTGTTATCCAGGCTGGAGTGCAGTGGTGTAATCATAGCTTACTGAAGCCTCAAACTCAATTCTCCTGCTTTAGCCTCCTGAGTAGCTGGGATTATAGGTGCAAGCCCCCATACCTGGCTTAATTTCTGCCCTTTAAAAAGAAAAAGAATGGCAGTGAAATTGTTCTGTACTACATAAACTTTGTTTAGCAATAGTCAGTTTTTTCTGTAATATAGCACTTTTCTGAGCTGATGTTAAAGCGTGAACTAAAGACTAGGAAAAGAAAGGTAGGAGAAAGGTGGATAATAAAAAACAAACAATACTGCACAGGAAAGGGCTGGATATAAAAATATGCTCCAAATACTTTTAACAAAGTGTAGTTGTTGTTGTTGTTGTTGTTTTGTTTTGTTTTGTTTGAGACGGGGTTCACTCTGTCACTCAGGTTAGAGTGCAGTGGTGTGATCTTGGCTTACTGTAACCTCTGCCTCCTGGGTTCAAGTGATTCTCCTGCCTCAGCCTCCCAAGTAATTGAGATTACAGGTGCCCACCACCACGCCCAGCTACTTTTGTATTTTTTTTAGTAGAGACAGGATTTTACCATGTTGGCCAGGCTGGTCTCAAACTCGTGACCTGAAGTGATCCACCCACTTCAGTCTCCCAAAATGCTAGGATTACAGGTGTGAGTCACCGCACTGGCCAAAGTGTACTTTTTATACTTGCAATATTTCAGGTTAGAGTTCCAGAAACTACACAAAGATTCAATGAGTCATTGTTCAACTTTTCTTGAAGATAGCACTATCCTTAGTTTTATAGATGGACAATCTAAACTACACATTACAAAAGAAAATAATTGCAGGTAACAAAGTCAGGGCTCCTAACTCTTGGTTCCTGCTTCAGCCACTCACTCCTCTGAAAAAGTTCCAATTGTCTGGAAACTTTGATCTAGAATCTTCACTCTAGACGTTTCCAGAAAGAAGTTATCCTTAGTATTGTGCATTTATCATGGCTAGGATAAAAATCTGCTTTTGCATTCTGTCACTTTTATTTGAGATGGGCATGTGAGATATTGCAAAATTCTGAAATTTGCCGATAGTGGCAGTTCAGTTACCTGGTTTCGTTTGAAGTGTCTTTCTTTCCCATATACAGAGTCTGTACTGTACTCAAAACTTCTTAATTTCTCATTTCTTTGAGCCCCTTAGAGCCAAGAAACTAGTTTGCTAGGAAGTTTCTCCCTCATATGTAATTACCACATCCTGAGCAAACTTGAGGTCAAGTGGTTGGGGATGACCTGAGCCCATGGACAAACCACATGATGTCAAGATTAGGTCCTCCAGAGTTCCCTTCCTTCTCAGCCCAAATACTGAATGGAGTATGGAGCAGCAGATTTCTTAAATTAGCAGCAGATTATTTGAAGTTAGAGTCACTTTAGTGCTCAGTGGACACAAGGTACTCCTATGGCCAATTTAAAGTCTTAGGCCTGGCTGAGATAAGAAGTAAAAACAGCAAATTTGTTTTATCCCTTAATATCTGAAAGGTCTGGCTGGACACAGTGCCTCATGCCTGTAATCCCAGCACTTTGGGAGACCGAGGGAGGTGGATCACTTGAGACCAGGGGTTCAAGACCAGCTTGACCAACATGGCAAAACCTTGTCTACTAAAAATACAAAAATTAGCTGGGCATGGTGTTGCATGCCTGTAATCCCAGTTACGTGGGAGGCTGAGGCATGGGAATCGCTTGAACCTGGGAGGCAGAGGTTGCAATGAGCCAAGATCGTGCCACTGCCCTCCAGCCTGGGCAACAGAGAAAGACTCCATCTAAAAAAAAAAAACCAAAAAACAAAACTCAAAGGTCTGTACCCTAAGGTTCTTTCTCCTCAGTTGAATGTTTCCTTGGCCTGAACAAGGAAAACTGTAACTAAGTAGTAAATCGTAGCAGTCTGCATCTTGTGGCTGCTTTTACTCTTGCAGAGATCCACCTGGCCAGCACATTTGATTACGGATTGACATTGGTGAGTCTTGCACAGTTATGCAAGGCTCAGTTGGTCCCTGAACTTTAGCTGAGTGGTCCAAGTGGTCAAGAGATGCCTTCTGGAAGCCACGTACAAGTACATACAAGTAGAGTCCCTGCTTCTATAGAAACATGTGCTCATCTCAGGACAAAGCTGCCAGAAATTATAGTCACCCTTCTACATGACTGAAAACTCAACGCTTCACTCCCATGCTATAGCAGGCAAAAGCCATCTGCCCACCTGTTAAATCTGCATGGCTAATATAAGCCTCTACAAACCACTGAGGTGAAAATGCCTTGCCATAAGCTGAAGTCTAAGTCCCTCGACCACCTGTTCTTACCCTACCAAAGGCCACTCCTGCATGCTTTTTTCCTTCTCCTAATTCCACCACGTATTCTCTCTGATTTATCAATGTTAATAGCCAGTTCATCAAATTTTGTGGTCTCTGTAGAGGTCCACCCAACAGTGTCCTTCTTTACCTTCCGGCTTCTGAACCAATTGAGAAATAAGGTACAAGAATAAGATAAAAATGTCCAAACTTTGCCATTACCCATAAAGCCTTAATATAAGAACAAAATGGATTTCTTCATACTTAATCCAATTCCACAATGAAAGTCATAACCATGCTGGACTTGGAGACCACATGGAGTATTTTACTTTGCCACATTTGTTGGAGGTGAAGAAGGCAGCAGTACCAGTTCAGATTAGCCTTATCATGTTGTACTGTTTCGTAATTCAAAGAAATCTCATTGTGTTGAGTAATTTGGGATTCAGCAGGAATTCAACAGTACTCGTTGTCTTGAATAATAATATAAATCAAAGGAATCTCTCTTTTACCCTCTCTTATGAAGTTTAGTGTGTAACAACTGCTTTCTGTTCATTACAGCTTTGGTTCATTTTTCCAGAAACACTGGTTAGATCTGTTTTAAATCAGCCGCCAATCAGCTTAGCTACAACTGGTAAACAACAACGTTGTTCTGCTGAGGTCTGGTTAGACTTCTAGAGGAAGATGAGCGGCATCTCAGCTTGGAAGAACTGGTTTTTATTGTTGTTTTTGTCATTGTAATTGTTATTGGTGTTTGTGGTGTGTGTTTTTGTATATGTAGGTATGGCAGTGAGGACTGAAGAATTTTATAAGAAATACCGTTTTTTCTTTTTTGAGACAGAGTCTCCCTCTGTCACTCAGGCTGGAGTGCAGTGGCATTATCTCAGCTCATTGCAACCTCTGCCTTCTGGGTTCAAGCAATTCTCCTGCCTCAACCTCCCGAGTAGCTGGGATTACAGGTGCCCACCACCATGCCTAGCTAATTTTTGTATTTGTAGTAGAGATGGGGTTTCACCACGCTGGCCAGGCTGGTCTCAAACTCATGACTTCAGGGGATCTGCTCGCCTCAGCCTCCCAAAGTGCTGGGATTGCAGGGGTGAGCCACTGTGCCCAGCCAGAAATACCTTTTTTTAAGTAGTGAGAGCATATCTTTGGTCATGGAAATGTGCCTTTGGCTAGCAAACGTGAGATAATTAAAGGCATGGGCTGAAGTTCACTAGGGAAACTAGGAGAAGTATAAGAATATTGGAGAAAAAGAATACTCTGAAATAGAAGAATGCATATGGAAAAACAAATGTCTAACACTGAAAATTTGTAATTTGCTAAGAAAATGTGACCCAACCTTTTTTAAACATAGAGAAAAGAAACTAAGAAAGAGTAAAGATTTAGAAATATGGTTTAGAAATATGGTATCATATCTTATGGTCATAAGGAAAAAACCCTGCAAATAATTGAGCAATAAAATCAGTATTCAACTTACATAAAGGCTGAATTAGAATTTTTTTTTTTTCACCGTGAATGACCTAAGGAATTTTGTGCAACTGTGTAATTTAAAAAGACAGCTTATTTTTTAACTTGCAAAAACACATTATGATAGAGATTGTAAAGTTTATTATTATTTTTATTTTCAGTAAATACTTTTCTATCCAGATGTAAGTCTTTATCTTAAGTGAAGTCACATTAATTCACAATCAATAATTATACCTAATAATAGAAAAACATATGGTAAAACTAAATGCCGTTAAATTATAACATGTTCCTTTAAAAGGCCATCCTTTCAAGTTTGCTTTAGAATTAAAATAGGATTGCAAAGGAAAGGCCAAAAAGAAATATTCAAAGTTGAAACTCAGGCCTGGCACTGTGGCTCATGCCTGTAATCCCAGCACTTTGGGAGGCCAAGGTGGGAGGATGGTTTGAGCCCAGGAGCCTGAGACAAGCCCAGGCAACAACATAGTGAGACCCTGTTGCTACAAAGAATTAAAAAAATTAGCTAGGCATGGGAGTGCATGCCTATGGTCCCAGGGACTCGGGAGACTCTGAGGTGGGAGGCTTGCTTGAACCTGGGAGGTCAAGGCTGCAGTAAGCCATGATTGTATCACTGCACTCCAGCCTGGGTGACGGAGCAAGACCCTGTCTCAAAAAATAAAATAAAATAAAATATAAAAAAAAGAAACTCAATGAAACCTTTTGTCTTCATTGATAACACTTTGCAAGAACCACTTTTAGAAAAATATTGGCAATTTAATGTTTGAATTTGTGGAAATCCATTCATTATGCAATTCAATATTTTTGACTTTTCAAAAAATGTTTTTCACTACAAAGTTTGCATTCTCTGTGGGAAATAAATCATATGTATTTGAAATTCATAGATTATCAAAACCAGTAATTTTAATTTTCTTTCATATGAAATCTTTAGAAAAATAAATTGAAAACATTTAATTTAAAATTTACTTTCTTATCTAACCCTGTAGCGTTGTCATAAAATTAAAAGAGATAATGCATTATCAACCCAAGTGTTTTACTCAGGTTGATAATAAATTGTACTGAACAAGAAAAGTTGTGGTTAAATAAATTAGGGAAATTTTGGATTGAGTAAAATTAAACAGGCTTTTCTTTTTAAAATATTGCAGAGGTTTTAAAATGCTAATAGACAGTAAATGAATATCTAAGAGATAAACAAAACATATTTCCCAATGGGTGTTATTTGATTATAGAATATTTATTCTCAGAGTATCTATCAGGTCTAGCACCATATGCATATTATATAGCTTTTTTTTTTTTTTAATTTAGAAATCTGTGAACAAGAAAAAAGGGACGTAGGTGACATACAAACTGTTAAATACATAATGATTGTCAAGCATGGTAGTCCTTAGTGCCACTTATAAATATCCAGTTCTCTTCTCTCTCCTGAGATATCAAATACTGAATTTCCTAGCTGATGAGTTTTGAGTGGAAGTCATGTGAGTCACTTCTAGGCTGTAGCATTTACATGCCAAGGCAAACTCCTTAGAGCTCTTTTTCCCTTGACCACCACTTTTGGTGGTGATACTCCAGGTGGTGGCTACTTTTCAACCTGGGTCCCAGAGTGAGGAGAGCAGATCACCACAGCTGACTCTTAACTGGCATACAGTAGAAACAAAAGAGAAATCTTGATTGTTTTAAGTGCTGAGTTTTGGGGCTCTTTGTCATCATAGCATAACCCAACTTATACTGACAGCTATGCCAAATGTATTTTTAAAACTGGAAAATAAAGTTTTCACTGCTTAGTAGAAAGAGAACTAGGTCAGCACCAGAGCCTAGTTAGTGGTTAGACATGTCAGAGCAGAGAAGGCAAGGATCCAGAGGCTGGGCAGATACACCAAGTTGGCACAGATGGTCAGGGAGGTGTGAGCTACAGAATGAGTCACCAGAAAAGTCATGAAACAGCCTCAGTAATTGAGACTTAATGGTAAGGAGGCCTGATGTGACCTAGTCTTTGAAGACAGGCCCTAAACCTGGGTATGTGGTCATAAAGAACCACGCTTATTTTCTAGAACAATGCTTGCTCATTGTCCAAGCAGATTAGATGATAAACCCACTGGCACAGAGCTTATTAAATAATCTCTGACTAGGGATATCTTTAATTTTGGATTTGGGGTGGGGTTGAATCTACAGATGAAAAATAAATGGCTCAAAATAAGAATAGTGGAAGGGAGCCAAGTGAGTCATTACAAATGTAAGATTTTGTGAATGGCTCTAGGCAATAGAAGAATAGATTTTGAAATAAACGTTAGAACACTGAGTTTCTATTGGTTTTACACCTGTTAACTCTAAGACAGAAATGATTTGGCTTTGACATGGTTGTGCTTCTTTCTTAACCTGTAGGGTACTTGGTCATATGTTCTGGCTAGAGGTCTCTTCATGAGCTCTAGTTGCACTCCTACGCACTTGATGGAATTGGGCTGACTTGACAAAACAAGGCTATTTATGGAGCAGTTGTGAAGGCATATGTATTCGTTTTCTAGGGCTGCCTTAACAGAGTACTACAAATGAATTGGCTTAGACAAAAGAATTTTATTGTCTCCCAGTTCTGGAGGCTAGCAGCCCAAGATCAAGTTGTCAATAGGGTGTTGAGGACTATCTGAGGATTGTGAGAAAGAATCTGTTTCATGCCTTTCCTCTATCTTCTGTTTTTCTTCTGGTAATTTTTAGTGTTCTTTATCTTGTAGAAGCATCACGCTGATCTCTGCCTTTTTCTTCACGTGGCTTTCTCACTGTGTTTATGTGTCCCCAAGTTTCCCCTTTTTAGAAGAACACCCATCGTAGTGGATTAGGGCTACATTCTATTCCAGTATGATCTCATATTAATGAATTACATGTTCAGTTATCCTATTACTAAATAAGGTCACATGCTAGAGTACTGAGAGTTAGGATTTCAATGCATGAATTTTAGGGGAACACAATTTAACCAATACCATCATGCATTAAAGGAGAAGTCGTTTCTCTCACCATACCTATCTGTTCCCATTTTTTTTCTTTTACCTGGCCTCTTACAGAAGTATTTACAGACTTTCCTGGGCTGTAAGCTTTTTTGAGGTCAAATACTACACTTTTAAAATCTGTCCAGCTCTTAGCCGGGTGCAATGGCTCATGCCTGTAATCCCAGCACTTTGGGAGGCCAAAGCAGGTGGATCACCTGAGGTTGGGAGTTCGAGACCAGCCTGACTAACATGGAGAAACCCCATCTCTACTAAAAATACAAAATTAGCCGGGCATGGTGGTGCACTCCTGTAATCCCAGCTTCCCAGCTAGTGAGGAGGCTGAGGCAGGAGAATCGCTTGAACCTGGGAGGCGGAGGTTGCAGTGAACCAAAATTGCGCCATTGCACTCCAGCCTGGGCAACAAGAGCAAAACTCTGTCTCAAAAAAAAAAAAAAAGAAAGAAAAATCTGTCCAGCTCCTGATAGGAGGAACTGTTACAAAGTAAGGTCATCATATCTCACCTGAACTGGTGACTGCAATAGCTTTCTGACTTCTCTCTCTGCTTCCTCCATTTTTGATTTACCCATTGTGATTCATCCTGAACAAAAGTTTTCCGTCTTTAAAAAATGCCCTTCACCAAGTGGTCCACCTGGAAAGCTCACATTCACCCTTCTACTCTTAGATCAAGCACTACTATCTCCAATGCTTTCGATGACATTCCCAGGCAAAATCATGTAACTCATTCCTCTTTGCTCCCACGTAATACTGTGCATGCCCTGTGGCAACCGGTAGGCACTCAATAAATGTCGGAATGAGTATCTGAATTAATGAAAGGAATAATTTATAAAGCAAATCCTGTAAAGTAATTTTAGGGAATGTTTTCCTCTTTCTGTTTGTACTGCTAAATTAAACGGGTCATGCTTTGGAATAATCTTCTCATGTTTGTATCACTTGTAACTCTGAAGAAGTACCCATACATTTTTAAAAATGTAATTCATAAACAACACTGCATCAATATAAAATGTACAACTTTTTATCAGGCTAAGAAAAAAAAACTATAGGGTCCTTGAATCTTCTTTAAAATAATGATGGGTCTTCTACTACCGTTATCAATTTATCTACCCAGAAATGCTATCAGCATCACTTGACAAATCAGAAAACTTCATCTCCAAAGAAAGGCCCTGGAATGTAACCACTCCTTAACAATCTAGGCCATGACGATCAGGCGTCAGCTCTTTGGGTTAGGCACATGAAAGGAGGTGGATGACAATCAAATTGACAGAGTGGACTAGGACAGTGAGTGGAGCAATTCAAGGACGTGCTGAAAGCAATGTGAAAAACTCTCTATAGCAGAGTCATTAGGGACAAGGAGGAAACTATTGTTGCCAGCAGAGTCAAATTGCAGATCTTGAGGTTTAGACGGTGAAAAAGTGGATTATCTCACCTATGAGAAATACTGACGCAAAGTCCGGGGGCAGCCAAGTCTTTCACCCTCTAGCTGCCACCCAGTCTTATGCCATTGCTTTTCATACACGCTTCTCCAACACATCATCTCCATGTGCAGTTCACATTTTCGATTCCCTTTTACTTTCTTTCATTCCACTTCAGTCTGCTTTCCATCACAACAATGAAACTGAAAGTGTTTTTCTAGGCTACTGCTGGCCTCTTACCTGCCAGAACTCACAATGCTTTTCTGTCTTTAACTCACTCTTCTGTTGTGGTCCATATTGACGATGAAGCTAGAAACTCTTTCTCTACCAGGTCTGGTGGCTCACGCCTGTGATCCCAGCAATTTGGGAGGCTGAGGTGGGCGGATCACATAAGATCAGGAGTTCAAGACCACCCTGGCCAAATGGTGAAATCCTGTCTCTACTAAAAATATAAAAATTGGCCGGGCATAGTGGCAGGTGCCTGTAATCTCAGGTACTCAGGAGGCTGAGGCAGGAGAATCGCTTGAACTCAGGAGGCACAGGTTGCAGTGAGCCGAGATTGTGCCACTGCACTTCAGCCTGGGTGACAGAGTAAGACTCTGTCTCAAAAAAAAAAAAAAAAAAAAGAAACTCTTCCTTTCTCAGTGTCTCATAGTCCTTTACCATTCTCCATTTCCATCAAGGGTTTCTATCTTTCTGCTGATGCTATAAATGTTGGTGGCCCCACCAAATCTACTGGTCTTCTCACTCTCGTTATCCCACCCCTTCCTGGGTAGTTATATCAGCACCAATTTCTGCTATTATACCTGCTCATGACTTCTCCAAATTTCAGAGTTTATATCCTATTGATAGTCTTTACCTGAAAGTTTGATAGGCACCTGAAACTCAACTTGTTTAAAATAAACTCCATACTCTCATCTATGATTTAATTGGTTGGTGACATTAACAGTCTTCCAGTCATCCATACCAAGGGCTTGGGAATCACCTTGGACTACCTCTTTCTCAGTCTCTCAATCTCATCACTCACCAGTGCTACTGATTGTAATTTCTAAACTTTTCTTGAATTTGTCCCGCCTCTTGTCTAGCATCACTGACTTAATTCAGGCCTTCATCCTCTGTGATCTGAAATTCTGAAAAGCCTTTCAATCCTTCCTCTTGTTTCTAGTTTTATCTTTTTAAATTGATCCTTCACAGAGAGGCCAGTTATCTAACTAAAACACAAGTCCAAACATGTTGTGTCCTGCTTGCTCCCCACTGGGGGCTTAAATTCCTACTTGGGAATCCTTGAGGGTTGAGCAGCCAGAGCATCCAAGGAAGACTCAAGGGCTCAAGAAATGACTACTAGCTATTTCACTATTCTAGTAACCTGTGCAGTTGTACTGGTAGATACCTGCTATGCAGAGTATAATGTTTCTCACCTGCACTTTTACTCATGCTCTGCTCCAACTGCAGCCTGACTAACTTCTAGGCATCCTTTAAAATAAATTCAGGGGTCTCTTCCTCCGGGAAATCCTCCTGTCACTTCCCCCAAATACCTTGTCTCTATATCTTCTAAATACTGAATGAAAGTATCTATCTGTCTTTGCATTTGCCACATTAGTTCCACTTCTTGTGGACAGGGACTATGGCACAAAGCCAAGCTGTACAGAATGAAGGCTCTGATGTAGTAAAACCTTGACACATGCATGCTGAAGGTTATTGTGAAGGGGGTCATTGGTTGAGTGCTTGGAAGTATCTGGAACCTAGATAAGTAATTCTTTATTTTCACGACCTCATGTTCCATTGCAATTTTTTCATATATATATGAAAGCAAAAGAAAGGAAGAAAGTCACAAAGGGCTGCCTGAGGCACACGATTAGGAAGAGTTAAAAGGAAAATCCATTCTTTTGCTTTGGGAGACCTCTCAAGCTAAAGTAAATGAGCCTTTAGAAGCCAAACATGCAGCTAACAAAGGTGAGTTCTTGGAGAGGCCTATGGACAGTTGTTGGTCCTGTGGGTCCACAGCGAAGTGTCTGGGGCCACTGTTAGCAAGCAAGACCGAACTAGAGGAGAAGTATGTCTATGGGCACGCAGCGATGGTGCTGAGGGAAAAGGAGGAGGAAAAATGAACAAGTAAGAGTTTCATTTAGGAAGATCAAGAGATGACAGCCTTCTTAGGTATCTAAGCAAATAGCCCCAAAAGAGAATATAAAACATTAGATTTTAAGGGCTAGAGAGTGTTTTTGGCAAAATAATTAAACCACACACACACACGCGCGCGCACACACACACACACACACACAGAAGAAAGAAAGAAAGAAAAATCCTCTTGAGGATTGCCTATCTTGCGATCATGTGTACATCTCTTTTTTTTTTTTTTGGAGACAGGGTCTCACTCTGTTGCTCAGGCTGGAGTGCAGTGGCATGATCTTGGCTCACTGCAATCTCCGCCTCCTGGGTTCAAGCAATTCTCCTGCCTCAGCCTCCCAAGTAACTAGGATTAGGAGTGTGCTCCACCACACCTGGCTGGCTAATGTTTGTATTTTTAGTAGAGATGGGGTTTCACCATGTTGGTCAGCATGGTGTTGAACTCCTGACCCCAACTGGTCTGCCCGCCTTGACCTCCCAAAGTGCTGGGATTACAGCTGTGGGCCACCATGCCCGGCCTAAATGGGCCTTTGAAATATGTAGAAGCTTCTACAAGATCACCTCTTTCTTCCCATTAAATTATATCCTCCTAAATTATATAGATGATTTACTACCTCGTGGGAGCGGTATGTATGAATGTCCCGGATTGTATGAATGTATGTACGAGTGAATGATTCCCTCAGAGATTGCCCTGCCTCTAAGAAGTGTTGGATCTTGTGTTGGAATTCTTGGATAAAGCTCTTAATATTCAAGATATGCATTAGATTTCTTTTTAAAATTAAAATTAAAATTTTTTATTTTTAAAATTTATTTTTTATTTTAATAGGTTTTTGGGGAATAGCTGTTGTTTAGTTATATGAATAAGTTCTTTAGTGGTGATTTCTGAGATTTTGGTGCACCCATCACCCAAGTAGTATACACTGTACCCAATGTGTAGTCTTTTATCCCTCACCCTCCTCCCACCGAGATATTTGTCTATTTATTTATTTATTTCCTGGCTTATTCTGCAGAAGATTTGAGGCTGATTACAATAAGAATACATAAAATAATAATAAAATATAAACAGAAATGGAAGGATTAAAGAAAAGAATACATCTATGAAAATAATAAAGGCCAACCAAGTTGCTTTACTGATTCATTCAATCTTTCATTCTTTCACTCATCTACCAAATAGTTAGTGTGTATCTATTACTAGCCATGCAATGGGTTCTATTGGCTTTGAGCTTTTTGGGAAGCCAAGTTAACAAGGGAAATACGATCAATTGCATAATTTTTATTATTAGACAGGAGGAAACATAATTTCCTTGAAGAAAATAAAACTTTATTACTAAATTTTGAAAAAAAATACATGGCATTTGGTGTCATTGATAATAAGTCAGAAGGCAATGCCCTCAACAGACTAATAGTAGTAAGTGTAGATTAGTTAATAATACATGTACTCGGTAGAGGTGGCTCTTTGGGCTGGTTCTAACAGACCAGAGACTGATAGTTGTATGACAGTTATATATACCTAATGAATACATTTAGTGGTAGTTTAGTGCAAAGAATAGCACTGTTCCAGGCTTACCAATAATGGAATAAATTACTTATATCTCTTGTGTCTTAATTATAAATTGATCATCACTATACTCATACTATTCCACCCTTTGCAGAGTTGCTATAAGAAGTAAACAGAAAGTGCCTTCTAAATTGCTATACGAATACTATTTAAAATGATGAACTATTTGATGATAAGAACTATATCTTATTTATCTCTAAACTTCAACATCCCATCTCCTCACCACAGGAGTAGGCAAGCAACATGTGCTTATTAAGAAAGCAGGAAACATTATAAAGGCAGAACAGATCCTCATCTTATGCCCCTGGAGATTATTTGACTACTTAAATTTTACTAAATTATTAAACATTTAGTTTCCTGAGTATCAAAGCTAGATCTGTCTAAAGAGCCAAAAAGGTAATGAAAAGCGTAAAGGTGCTGCAACTTGTTTTACGTGGAGGCTGGAAGATCTCTCCTGGGTAGTGGAGAATAGTTCCATTCAATAAGACACAGGCTTAGCCTGCCGGGTGCGGTGGTTCACGCCTGTAATCCCAGAACTTTGGGAGGCCAAGACGGGTGGATCACGAGGTCAGGAGATCGAGACCATCCTGGGTAACATGGTGAAACCCCATCTCTACTAAAAATACAAAAAATTAGCCGGGCGTAGTGGTGGCGGGCACCTGTAGTCCCAGCTACTGGGGAGGCTGAGGCAGGAGAATGGAGTGAACCCGGGAGGTGGAGCTTGCAGTGAGCCGAGATGGTGCCACAGCACTCCAGCCTGGGTAACAGAGCAAGACTCTGTCTCAAAAAAATAAAAAATAAAAAAAAGACACTGGTTTAGCCTGAAGTTGGCCTTTTCTTCATGGAAAAACTCAACTGAGAAAACCCAGTGTGCAGTTTAAGTAGCAAACTAGTGTAAAGGTAGTTTTAAAAATCGTGTCTTCTTTTCTGCATATAAAACAAAAACTAGTTATTCTGGAAAATTTGGACTATATAAAAAAGAAGAAAATTTTAAACATTAAAATCATCCAGAACTTGAACATTTAGAGGTTGTCATTTTAAACATTTTGATGATTATCTTCCCGTGGTATTTTTTTTGTAAGAATAAATGCATGCACAAATCTGGCATCATCATGAATATGCTATTTTGTAACCTTAGTCTCCATATGATTAAGGATTTTTTAATAAAATGATTTTTAATGGCTCCCAAACAACTCAATTAAATCAACAAGAATATTAGTTGCTAAGATCTACTGAGCCCTTGCTGCGTAGTAGAGCTATAAATACTTAAAATACTTGTTTAATCTTCACAATAACTCTGCAAGGTTATTTTAACATGAGGAAGCTGAGACTTAGAAAATTTAAATAACTTTCTCACTGTCATATAGGTAGTATGTGACTTGAACCCAAATTTAGGTCACTACGAATACTGAGATTTTAGTCACTATGTTCTACTTGTTCGTGTATGGGCATGATACAGTTTATTTAACTAGTTGTACACTCTTGGGCATTTAGATGGTTGCCAATTTGGTGATATTAAAAAATACTGTGATTTCTAGTAAAATTTATATACACAAGAAGATTGTTTCTTTAAGCTAAATTGCTAGAAGTAAAATTGCTCCATCGAAAGAACTGGACGAGGCCAGGCCAGTGACTCAGGTCTGTAATCCCAGCACTTTGGGAGGCCGAAGCAGGCGGATCACGAGGTCAGGAGTTCGAGACCATCCTGGCTAACATGGTGAAACCCCGTCTCTACTAAAAATACAAAACATTAGCTGGGTGTGGCGGCACGCGCTTGTAGTCCCAGCTACTCGGGAGGCTGAGGCAGGAGAATGGCAGAAACCTGGGAGGCGAAAAAAAAAAAAAAAGAACTGGACGATTTGAAAAACCTATTTTATACTTATTGCCAAGTTGCCCCCCAGAACTATTGTAACAACTTACAATACCTAGTTTCCTGAAACCTTCTCAACACTAGATATTGTCTCTTCTTCAGTCTTTGGCATAAAGTTTTCAAAGCGTGCCCAGGGAAGTAATAATTCTATAGTTCTAAAGGAGTAGAAGAAGATTGTCCTTTTTGAAAATTGGGAAGACTAGATCTTGATTATATCTACCTGATATTGTATCTGAGAAATTAAATCAGTAAGTAGTTTCGTGAGAGTGAGAGCCATAAAATCAAAATAGACTTTGAAAATTTATGTCAGCAAGAGTTCTTTACTGTGATTTATTTAACTTAAGTGAGAACTTAAAGCTGCTAAAGACACCAAGAGGAGGATTGGCTCCATGTTGGCTGAAGGGAATGTTAATGGCAATGCATTCTCTTTGTAGTATTTCATGTTATTCTGTGAGATTATATGTGTGCGTGTATGTGTGCACAAACTTGTTAGGAAAATTCAGTTATTTTTAGTTCTAGGAGGTGTATATTATAAGAACAAGAATTACTGTTTTTTTTTTTTTTTTTTTTGAGACAGGGTCTCACTCTGTCACCCAGGCTGGAGTGCAGTGGTGCGATCTCAGCTCACTGCAACCTCCACCTCCCAGGTTCAAGTGATCTTCCTACTTCTGCCCATTCACAGGAAACTATGCAAATGAATGCACAGTCTGTCACTAAAGAAATGACAAGCAAGACAAACCACATCTAACTGGCCTGCTTTTGTTCACTACGTAATCATCAATGATACTGCCCTAAGTGACCAATTTCTGTATCTCCTCTTAAGACTGCATATGGCAGTGTATTTACATAGTTATTTTTTGTTTTGTATGATTGTTACCTTATCTTTGTAATAAAGTTGTTAACATGTTTTGATGCTTTGTGTTTAACTTTTATGTGTGTATATATATATTAGATGAGGTAGAACAATTATTTCTGCCACTACAAATGGATTGCTGGTTAAAAGCAGGACATTTAAAAAGCAAATGTGAAGATGGAAATTGTAATATCGATCAGGCTTACATTTTAAGAGAGACATGCTGTATTGATCAAGCCCAGGATAAAACAAGTCGTACTATAAAGTACTAAATGTGTCTTTAAATTTTATCGACCAAACTGACAGGGGTATGCAAAATGAAACCCATATGCAGAAAATTCTCTTCAAAGTCACTGTGAGGCAAGTTCACTTTTGTTTGGCAATTCAGGGGCCCAGTGGATTACAGCTACAGATTAAAGTATCAGGAAAAAAATGAAAATGTAAAAGCATAGTAATTTTTAAGAAAGCGTGATTTACTTTTGGGATTTGCTTTTGTGGTAGTAAGAATGACCAAATCTCCAATGTGATTGCTTTGCAGGATACTTCTGTTCTATGGTGAGTTATAACACCTTTTTTTTTTTTTTTTTTTGGCAAAAATATCACAATTTATTGCATTTAGAAGGTAAGGCATTTATCATATTTTAATGTTTTTAATCTAGCTTTTTTATTATTATACTTTAAGTTCTAGGGTACATGTGCACAACATACAGGTTTGTTACATATGTATACATGTGCCACGTTGGTGTGCTGCAGCCATTAACTCGTCATTTACATTAGGTATATCTCCTAATGCTATCCCTTCTCCCTCCCTCCACCCCACGACAGGCCCTGGTGTGTGATGTTCCCCTTCCTGTGTCCAAGTGTTCTCATTGTTCAATTCCCACCTATGAGTGAGAACATGGGGTGTTTGGTTTTTGTCCTTGCGATAGTTTGCTGAGAATGATGGTTTCCAGCTTCATCCATGTCCCTACAGAGGATATGAACTTATCCTTTTTTATGGCTGCAGAATATTCCATGGTGTATATGTGCCACATTTTCTTAATCCAGTCCATCATTGATGGACATCTGGGTTGGCTCCAAGTCTTTGCTGTTGTGAATAGTGCTGCAATAAACATACATGTGCATGTATGTGTCTTTATAGCAGCATGATTTATAATCCTTTGGGTATACACTCAGTAATGGGATGGCTGGGTCAAATGGTGTTTCTAGTTCTAGATCCTTGAGAAATTGCCACACTGTCTTCCACAATGGTTGAACTAGTTTACAGTTCCACCAACAGTGTAAAAGTGTTCCCATTTCTCCACATCTTCTCCAGTACCTGTTGTTTCCTGACTTTTTAATGATCACCATTCTAGCTGGTATAACACAATTTTGAAATAAAATTTTGTGAATCTAAAAATAAGGATTCTAGATTCTTTCATCAATATCTTGCAGCTCCTCCCTTCAAGAGGTGGAGTCTATTTTCCCACTCCTTGAATCTGGTCTTGCCTTGTAATTTGCTGTGACTAATAATATGTTGCTGAAGTTATATTGTGTAAACACTAGACCTTCAGTGGAGCGCCTACCTTTCCTTCTTGTAATGCTTTGATCACTATGTAAAGCCACCTAACTACTGAATGATGAGAAACCACACAAAAAGAATGGCTTAGCTAACAGCCAGCACCAAGGCCCAAGACATATGTGTGAATCCATTTTAGATCCTCTGGCCCCAGGCAAGCCACCTGATCAATGCAAACACAAGAGTAATCTCAGGCAAAACTAGCAGAAGAACAGCTCAGCTAACCTACAAAATTATTAAAAATAATAAGTTGCCGTCTTAAGTCACTGATCTTTGGGGGTGGATTGTTATACAGCAATAGATAACTGATACGACATAGTAATAAATACGGGTGAAGGTCAGTAACATTGTCTAATAACATATTCTGAAGAGGATTTAAGAATGCATCTAAAGAACTTGATGTCCTGGTTAGAAATCTGAGATGATATGAAATCTTTACAAAGATTTCATGCCTGAAATCTGTACATCAGACATGAGCCACTGAACCTAGCATGTTATATGCCTTCTTATGCACAACTGATGATACTGCAACTGATGATACTGCAAATGCTTTTTATTTTTGTTTAGTTTATGGTATATTCCGTTATGCAGATATGAAGAAGTTCTGTTAAACAGATGACTCATAGTAACCAGAAAGCAATGATAACAGTTAAAATCAGTTTGCAAATACTACTAATGTAGGAATGTCTTCAATGATTGTGTAAGAGCAGTGGTAGAGGGGAAAAGCACCAAAGGATTGGTGGCTTATGGAAAAGTTGTTGCCAAAATGTATTTAATTAGTCATCATGTGAGGTATAAGACAAGCTTTAGCGATTATGAAGATTCTAACATCTTTGCACACAGTATTAGATAATGCTATACAAATTTCAATTTTATTAAAGCTTAAACTTTCAATCACAGGCTTTTCTGGATAATTTGTAGTGATATAGGCACCAAATTCTAGAACCTAAACAAGCTTATGTTTGTTTGGAATTCAAGGTACAAATGAGTTACAGCTGTAAATTAAAGTGCCAACAAAGAAATGAAAACAAAGTTTAGACTCAATATACAAAATAACATAAATCTCATTTTTTTGAAAATTTCAGAAAAATATCTGACAAAATGATTCCTCAGGCATGTGGGATTTTAAAAAAGAAACCACTTAACATGCCATCATTTAATAATATATGTTCGAAAATTATTTTTCCCACCAAACAAGGGCAGCCTGAAGAATCTGTTTACTAATGATCTCCACACTGAACACATAAATTAATGTTTGTGGATATTATTACTTATTAAATATCGAAATGCCATTTTTCTTTCAAATGCCTTTTTTGCTTTCTTCCCATGTGGTAACTTATCTTTAAGTGGGCCACCATCAATTTGCTCAACTCCAGGGATACTTGAACCTAGGCAGGCATTCGTGACTTGTTTAATTAATAGAATATGTTGAAAAGCATCTTCGGAGCTTCTGAAGCTAGGTTATAAGAAGACTTGCAGCTTCTGCCTAGGCCTCCTGAAACACTCACTCTTGGACCCCTGAGCCACCATGCAAGAAAGTTTAGTCCCTGCTGGAGTGACCTCATGGAGAGGCTCTGAGTCTGTATGGAGAGGGAGACAGGCCTAGCTGAGCCTACCTACTCCCTGTGCCCACCAAAGCATCAGGCATGTGAGTATGGTCATGTTGACCACCCCTGACCAGGTCATCTGTCAGTTGAGTACCATTGAAGAGTGACGCCAGTTACAGCCACATTGACCAAAAGAATCAACCAGCCAGATTTTGCCTCAATTCCTGAATTTCAGAAATTATCATTTTTAAGCCACTAAGTTTTAAGGTGGTTTGTTACATTGTAATAGATAATTAGAACACTGAAGAATAATCTGAGATAACAAGGTAAGCTGTTAGAAAATTATTACCACTTCCAACTATTTATCTTGTGAATCAGTCAACAGTTGCAATGAATGAGAGAGATCAAGAATAAATGGTGTAAGGAAATCACTTTCTTTCAGTTTATAAACATAAAAGGAAAACTTCAAATGCTCTGGTACTCATGGCAAAGGCAGTTCGTTGTGATACTGTCATATTTCCAGACAAATTGAGTCTACGAGTTCTATTTAAAACTGTAAAAGCCACTGGCCATAGAAATAACTTGGCTTCTGATCTTAAGTACATAGAGTCATATTGTAGTATAAATATGAGTTAAGCATTTGTAATTTTTTTTTTTTTTTTTTGAGACAGAGTCTCGCTCTATCGCCCAGGCTGGAGTGCTGTGGCACGATTTTGGCTCACTGCAAGTTCCGTCTCCCGGGTTCACGCCATTCTCCTGCCTCAGACTCCCGAGTAGCTGGGACTACAGGTGCCCACCACCACGCCTGGCTAAGTTTTTGTATTTTTAGTAGAGATGGAGTTTCACCGTGTTAGCCAGGATGGTCTTGATCTCTTGACCTCGTGATCCGCCCGCCTCGACCTCCCAGAGTGCTGGGATTACAGGCGTGAGCCATGGTGCCAGGCCTTTTTTTTTTTTTTTTTTTTTTTTTTTTAAGACAGAGTCTTGCTCTGTTGCCCAGGCTGGAGTACAGTGGCATGATCTCAGCTCACTGCAACGTCTGCCTCCCGGATTCAAGTCATTCTCCTGCCTCAGCCTCCTGAGTACCTGGGACTGCAGGCACCTGCCACCATGTCTGACTAATTTTTGTATTTTTAATAGAGACAGGATTTCACCAATTTGGCTAGGCTGGTCTTGAACTCCTGACATCAGGTGTTCCACCTGCCTCGGCCTCACAAAGTGCTAGGGTTATGGGCATGAGACACTGCGCCCAGCCAAGCATTCATATCTTTAAGTCACTTTAGTGGTACTAAAATGTTGGTAATCTGCTGGTTTAATGCTACAGTGAATTGTAGTGATAATTTTTGGGTTGAAAACCATAGCTTGTAGTTCTCAATGCCTAACATCCTGAGAAATTTAAACAGAGTCTGTAGAGGATGTACATTAGTCAGCTAATGCTGGATGACAAACAATCACAAAATCTAGTGGCATAAAACCATAAGTATTTATTCCTTGTTCATTCATTTGTGTGTCAGTTCCAGTTTAGCTTCTTCAAGCTCTGGCTGAGGGTTGAGCTTGAGTCTCCTTCATGCATGCTTCTTTTGGGACTTGGTCTGCAAAGTAATAGCTATCCTGCAGAAGCTCTTTTCATGGCAATAGGAAGGAGTACAGGAGGCAAACTCAATCACACAGACACATTCTAGCTTTGGCTCATATCATGTATGCTAACATCTCATTGGTTAAAGGAAGTCACATGACTAAATCCATCAGTAGGGAAGTGTGTTCTTTCTATGGAAAGGGGAAGAATGAACATTTCCTTAGCAACAACCTAATTTACTGTAAGATGCTTCATATATTGCTATTATTCCTAAAAATTCTTTAATTTCTTAACATTTCAAATTATATAAGTTTGTATTTAGTTGCAAGTGACAGAAAACCCACAATAACAGGAGCTTAAACAATATAAACTTTTATTTCATACTTATAAGTGAGGTCCACAGGAAAGCAATCTAAAATGGCGTGGCATCTTTATAATTTTCAAGAATACAGCGGCTTCTCTTCAGCTTTATTCCTATTCCCAGGCCGCCTCCTGATCCAAGAAGGCTGATCAAGTTCCAGCCATCAAGTTCACATTCCAGACAGCAAGGTGAAGAATAAGATGAAGGAAGTCGCATCTCTTCTCTTCCCAGAAGTTGCACACAATTCTTTTGCTTATGTCTTATTGGCCAGAAATTATTCACATAATTATACTAGCAAAGGAAGTTAGAAACTTCGACTGTATTCTTGAAGTCTCCAGGTATCTATATTTGCTGTCAAAAATAATGGATTTTATAATGTTAATATACTATTAGAGAAGAACAGCTGTTGGTATAAACAATTGATAGTCTTTGCCACAAATTCCGAAGAAACTACATTCTTAGCACTACCTAGCCTTTCAATGAGATATTTTATTCCTTCTTCTAAGTTCTTACTTTAAAAATATGATTGTTAATAAAGACACCATAGATATCATCCCTTAAATTAAAGTTCTGAGTTATTTTTATTTACAGCTGGCAAGCTGCCAAAAGGAAAAAAGGGAGAGGGAATGAAGTTTCTAATACGGATGTCAGTTCTCAGTGGAATTATCCAGCTCCACTACCTTCCAAGTTGATCGTGAGAATGGATTCCAGGGACAGCCATCACTTTATTTTTACTACTGTAATATGTTAATTTCAGTACATGAGCTCTTGAAAGACTTCAGAGAATAGAACATTTCCTGTTATGAATAAATGGTTCCAATTTGAATTAACCCACAGACATTGATGGATCACTGCTTTTTGTCATGATCATTAACCTGTAATCAAGGTTATCCAAGATCTGTTCCCAATATAACTTTCTAGGTCTATCTCCCACTACTCTTTTTCATGTATCTTTATAAAATTTATAACATGCTGAAGAAAGGTCAAGTATTATAGATGACTTTCTCAAACAAACCAGATTTATTGTGCCACCCAAATATATCCTGTATCTTACTTTTTTGCCTATGATTGAGTCATCTCAGTAGAGTGACCCTCGTCATACCCACTATAAGCTTATCCATTAGTTTAAGACTTAAACCAAAATCTTTCTTCAGAAAGTCTCTCTAGAATCCCACAATCAAAAGTGATTTCTCTCGAAAGTCCAATACAACTGTATATTATATTCCCTCCTTCCTTTATTCATTCATAATTAATATTTATTGAAGCCTATTATGTGTCACCGTGCTAGGTTTCATTTATAGCATTTATAGTCTAGTAGAAGGCATTAATCTAATAATATATTCCTTATGTATAGACCATGACCTATCTCACAGTATATTGCCATTGTTCATCTTGCTTATTTCCCCAAGCACTGAAAACAAATGGAAAAGCTGTGTCTTATGATGTGAGTACCCTTCTGATACCTAGTAATATGCCTTGCACTGTTAGTTAAATGTTCAGCAGCAATAGTCGATAAATACTTCATTTTTTGCCTTACTCTTCACCCTGGGAGAAGCAATTCAGAGGACGTATGTTACCATTAACTGCTGTAGAAAAATTCATTTGAAATTGAAACACGCATTAAAAAATATATACATGTATCTTCATAACTGACGTGTTGAGGATGGAGAAGAACCTATAAGATGAAAATCCAGCATGTTTGCCTTATTAGAAACGCAAATGTGTACTAATATATGGTTATGAGAATATGAAGTGTCCGGTATCCAGACATGCAAAAATCACAGAGATAAAAGCAAATCTCTATCTAATCTTTCTTTGCTTTGTGTGATTAAAAGACAGAAAGCAAACTATAACTAAATGATAGTCAGGCATTTTTAGAAATGTTTGCCTCCTGCTACAATCACTGCTATAATATGTTTTCTAGGCTCTGCAGCCTTTTCCTTGTTTCCTACTTATTCAGGCTTCAGATCTGTGGAGTGGCTCATAATTAGGAATCTACTGGTTCTTTCCCCAACTCTCATTCAATTAGCCATATGTTACAGGCAGCAAACACAGTGGCTGTCAAACTTTAGCAATTACCAAGCAGGGGGTGGGGGGGATGAAAGTTTGTGGGGTCAAAACTATGAACTTATAAAAAGCTTTTGAAGTAAAGGCAAATCTTAATTGTGGAGCGTTAATCAGAATTTTGTCTGGCCATTCATTCATCATCTCACACAGAGCAGCTCTGGAAATAACAGCCTTTCATACACCTGGGACAGAAGTGTTGAGCTCTCAGAGCAAAGCTATCAGAACAGGCAATGAGTAAATATGCAATTCTGTTTACATTCTTCATCCCCACAATGAAGAAAAATCAATAGGCTTACAGAAGATGGCAATTGTCCTTTGAAATGAAGGCTTTCTGAAAGGTAGTTTTTCTAGCTCGTAAGGGCTGATTCCAAATAAATGATTTAGTCTTTGTAGAGTGCTACATGCTTAATGAGGGCTGTGCTGGGTCAGACTGGAAGTGGAAAATCCTTG
Source organism: Theropithecus gelada (assembly GCF_003255815.1). NCBI lineage: Eukaryota > Metazoa > Chordata > Mammalia > Primates > Cercopithecidae > Theropithecus > Theropithecus gelada. The sequence continues at coordinate 113,128,940 of NC_037679.1, read as the reverse complement.
GAGGGTCACTGTTAAATTCATTTTATCGAAAAGGCAGAACGTTCAAATTTAAACATTTGAGATTCAAAACTGTGTTAGTTCAGACCTTCTCTGTTACATGCTGATTTGTTAGAGAAAGGGGGTTGGAAGTCCTGAGGTATTATTTAAAAAAATAGTTGAAAGAAAATGAGCACTGAAGCATGTCGTTCTTGAGGAGAAACTCACATAATTAGGTAGGCTTTGTGAAGAAATCTACTGCTTTAAAAAGAAAAAACCTATTAATTTTTTGGCTAACCTACCCATTCATGCTCTTCTCCATAGAAGGAGGAACTGAGTTACAATACAGCCACACTCCATTTAAAATAACATTTATTCAATAGCAGGGCTGCCTCGTAGGCTTACCTCCTCGTAGAAAAGGACTATTATAAATCCCAGTAATTTTCCCATGAGTTCTACAAAGAGTGTTTCTTCGTGGTGGGTTTGAGTATTTTATCCACTATAATTTAAATGTCTCAAATGATGTCACTTCAAACTGTTTCCCTCAGGAGGTTGCTCTAGTCTGAAAAATATCTTCATTAAGATATTTCTCTAGTATTTAACCTGGAATGTAAAAACTCTGCTTTATCTGTCATCAGAAATAGGTCCTTTCCCCACCAGCTTCAACCACTGAACTTTGTTCAAGAAGTGAGTGTGCTCTAGCACGAGAAAGGTTGTTATCTTTTCTTCATAAAATAAGTGACTTTTAGCTCAACTGTATTGAGTGTATTAAAATTCCCATCTGATTTATTTTGCTCTAGGTATGTATCCATGTCTACGGACACTAGTTGAGATTTTGGTCCAGGAAAAGACGAGGTCTGGGTAGGGGAGGGTGAAGGTGAGTGGAGAGGATTTTAAAGTGTAAACGTTTACTCCGTCATATCAAATAGAAATTTTAAAAAAATACTGAGAGGGTAAACATTCATCTGGTGGAATAGAAAGTGAGGAAATCAATGAAGCTGCAGAATATAGGTGTGACCTTTAGATTTTTTTCTTTTTGAGGTTAACAAAGTGGAAAAGCATCTTGCTAAGAAGTCAGGGTAAAAATTTCTGACTCCTTTAAGAACATCTCCCATAACACTTTAGCTTTAAGTACTTCTACTTATTTATTTATTCAGAGACAGGGTCTTACCCTGTCACCCAGACTGGAGTGTGGTGGCACTATCATGGCTTACTGCAGCAAACTCCTGGGCTCAAGTGATCCTCCTGCCTCAGCCTCTCTGGTAGCTCAGACTACAGGCATATGTCATCACTCCTGGCTAATTAAAAAAAATTTTATTTTTAATTATTTTTATTTATTTTTATTTTTTTGAGACACGGCCTCTCTGAGTTACCCAGGATGGTCTTGAACTCCTGGGCTAAATGCTTCTTCCTCCTCAGCCTCCCGAGTAGCTAGGACTTCTGCATTAATTTTAATAGCTTAATTGGCATGACAAAGGAGGTGAGGGTTGCTGGAGCCAACATGTTAAATGCCTGTCTTGGGTGGCAGGCAGCTCCATGGTGAAGAGAGAACTCACTGGGCTCCAGGGCTCCTTCCTGTGATGGGCTGCCACACAGGGTGAGGATCTTTGCTGCTAAATCTCTCATCTGTTTCAAGTGTGTACACACTGACAGTTCTCCTAAGGAAAGCAGAGCACTCCTACAGAGGTCCTAGAGGGTACGTACAGCAGCTGATGATAAAGTTGTTTTTTTTTTTTTTTCTGCTAGGAGAGTTTTAATTAAAACTACATGTGGTTTGAAATGTTTACTGTTCTTTCTCTTTTGAAAATCCTTACAATTCATTTTGCATAAAAATAAAACATTCTAAAGTCTTTCATTTAAATAGTAAGATGATGGCTTCAGTAAGAATTGCAGGCCGAGCACGGTGGCTCAAGCCTGTAATCCCAGCACTTTGGGAGGCCGAGACGGGCAGATCACGAGGTCAGGAGATCGAGACCATCCCACGGTGAAACCCCGTCTCTACTAAAAAAATACAAAAAAACTAGCCGGGCGAGGTGGCGGGCGCCTGTAGTCCCACCTACTTGGGAGGCTGAGGCAGGAGAATGGCGTGAACCCGGGAGGCGGAGCTTGCAGTGAGCTGAGATCTGGCCACTGCACTCCAGCCTGGGCGACAGAGCGAGACTCCGTCTCAAAAAAAAAAAAAAAAAAAAAAAAAAAAGAATTGCGGTGTTGGGCTTTCATATATGATTATTGAAAGCACAATGCAAAGGCCAGGGCTGAATTTAACAGGCCATTTTCTGCAAGTAGCAGTGTCACTGGATGCCACCAATAAGTTCATGTTGAAGGTTTTTTTTTAAAAAAAAGCTTTTAAAGTTTGCAATTAAAACATATACAGCCTGGGCACAGTGGCTCATGCCTGTAATCCCAGCACTTTTTGGAGGCCAAGGTGGGTGGATCATTTCAGTTCAGGAGTTTGAGGCCAGCCTGGCCAACATGGTGAAACCCCACCTCTACTAAAAATACAAAAATTAGCCGGGCGTGGTGGCAGGTGCCTGTAGTCCTAGCTACTTGGAAGGCTGAGGCAGGAGGATCACTTGAACAAAGGAGGTGGAGGTTGCAGTGAGCTGAGATCATGCCACTGCACTCCAGCATGGGTGACAGAGTGGGACTCCATCTCAAAACAAACAAACAAATACCCCAAAAAACGAAAAATGTGTGGCCTAATAATTTATCATAAGGCGTGTAACCACCACCCAGATCAAGAAATAAAATCTTCATTGCAGCACTATTCACAATAGGAAGGACATGGACTCAATCTAAATGCCCATCAATGACAGACTGGATAAAGAAAAATGTGGTACATATACACCATGGAATACTATGCAGCCATAAAAAAGAACAAGATCCACTTTGAGAGGCTGAGGCATGCAGATCACAAGGTCAAGAGATCGAGACCATCCTGGCCAACATGGTGAAACCCCATCTTTCCTAAAAATACAAAAATTAGCTGGGCATGGTGGCAGGCGCCTGTAGTCCCAGCTACTTGGGAGGCTGAGGCAGGAGAATCACTTGACCCTGGAAGCAGAGGTTGCAGTGGGCCAAGATCACACCACTGTACTATAGCCTGGATGACAGAGGGAGACTCCGTATAAAAAGAAAGGAAGAAAGAAAGAAAGAAAGAAAGAAAGAAAGAAAGAAAGAAAGAAAGAAAGAAAGAAAGAAAGA